>NC_142948.1:30625277-30632777 GCF_046866305.1 Octopus bimaculoides | reverse complement strand
TAATAAAAAAATATATAAAAACAGGTAAAATAAATTTAAAATTAAAAAAATACTGATATGCTAGAGTTATTTCCCTTACGTTATTTGTAAAATTGTAATTTCATATTGCATTCTACGAAATTCCTAAAAAATTAATTTCTTAATTATCATGTTTCAAAATTGTTACTCAGATAAGATTTATTTAAATTTTACCTTCGTGGATAGATATTTTCTTAATCTATCTCGCATTTTGGGATGAAAGGAACAGTGGAACAGCTGTGATTTAAATTGAAAACGAAAATATTTTAATTAGCATCTTAACGTCTCCATTAACTAGGTGCACTTATTTTGAATACATACATATACACATACATATATGCGCGTACTCACTCACACACGCACACACACACACGCACAAACATACACACACACACACGCGCGCGCGCACACACAAACCACAAACAAACTGATATACTAGAGTCATTTTCCTTGTATAATTTGTAAAATTGAAATAGCTGTTGCTTGAATGCCATGCAGAACAAAACAAATGAGTACAGGGCATCTAAGGGAGATCACTCTAATCTACTTAAAGGCCAGCTTACTTTTATATACGTTTCTCGACAATTCTTTTTCTACGAGTTTCATCGTACATCTCTGACACGCAACTAAACAAGGTTTCAGACCCAAGCTATACTGTTGCATTCAGCCATGTCCGATTATTGTTAACTTACCTACCTTTATCTGGAGGATTCTTCAACATCGAATTATTCTATAACATATATTTAGCTGGTATTAAACTAAGTTTATAATATCCTTTTCTACTCTAGGCACAAGGCCCGAAATTTTGGAGGACAGGCCAGTCGATTAGATCGACCTCAGTACGCAACTCGTACTTAATTTATCGACCCCCGAATGGATGACAGGCGAAGTCGAACTAGGCGGAATTTGAACTCAGAACGTAAAGACAGACGAAATACCGCTAAGCATTTCGCCCGACAAAGTTTATAATATCGTATTAGTAACATACTTATTCAATTCACGCCTCATATAGGCGGCGAGGTGGCAGAAACGTTAAGTACGCTTGGGGGAGGGAGGGAGGGAGGGAGGTGGGGGGAAGGGTTAGCGGTATTTCGTCTATCTGTATGTTTTGAGTTCAAATTCTGCCGAGGTCGGCTTAGCCTTTCATCCTTTCGGGGTCGAATAAATAAGTACCAGTTATGCAGTTGGTCTGTTCCGGAGGACGTTCGGGCTGGGGCCTATGGATAACTTCTGGAAATTTCTGGCCTGGCAGTGCTACCAGGGCGCTCTGCCGGTTCGAGACAAGCTCTACAAACACGGAAGCACTGTCAAACGGACCTGTCCGAGTTGTGCACAGGGTGATGAAACTATCCTGTACGCACTCGTTTATTGCAGTGTAGAGACAGATCCGGTTATCAACCGAGTCCATTGTGAAGATCGTCTCGCCGCCTTCTTTTGGTCGGGAAGGAAAGGCAGTTCTCCTCTGTCTGGTGGCTATGGCGACAGGGTTAGTGTAGTGGATGAGACTGAAAGGACTGAAGTCCCATGGATCTCCTATTTTTCACGGAATTGGCAGGACAAGAGGAAATAGAGAGTCATTGAAGAGGTCACAGAATGTATGACGAAAGAACTTTGACAGATAAATAAACTAATAATAATAATAATAAAAGCTAAAGTGAAGATCAAACAAATATAACAAGAAAAATTAGATAATAAAGATGGTCTTGGTCGTGTGATTAAAAAATTCTCTTCAAAATCGAGTGACTCCAAGTTCGATTTTACTCTTCAGTAGGTTGGACTTGTGTCGTCTGTCACAGTTTCAAGTCTGTTCAAGAACCGATAGTAAATTAAGATGGTAAAAATGGCGCGGATGCTCATCGGATGGTCTATCGCTTCGTTTAAAACCACGACTTGTTCCATTGGTGCATGCATTCTCATCACATCACCTGTGTCAGGTTAACTGGGTATTTTGATGTGTTGTTTCTTATTGGAGTGACCCATGGGTCAGGGTCTATTTTTCCATTTTCTTCCCGCCTGTCTTAGTATCCTGCAAAACGTCAAGAGTACTATACCCCCACTTTTCTTTTATCTGACCAAACCATAAAGCAATAGATAAATAAATTAAGTTTATTTAATATCAAATTACAATTCTTTTTTCCTTTTCTGTCATAACCTTTGCTTAGTAGTATTGTAGTAGTGATATCATAACCTAGAGCAGTACTTATAATGTCATAACTATAAATAGCCCTTCTAATATGTTATAGATAGTCTGAGTGTCTGCACCAAAAGAATTTCTCTCTCTAAGAAAGACCACCGTGCAAGTCTCCCCTCTTTGCGTCGACGATGTTACCCAAAAGAAAGGCGAGTCGAACACACCTTAGCATTAATATCGTAGCAAGCATTGTCGTTAGAGCATACAAATCGGGAGAAACACTGCAAGGTATCCAGCCCGAAGCTCTTACAGTTCCGCTAATCTACCGCCTTGGATTGGTTCTTTATTTATCAACTCCGAAAAAAACGAAAGGCAAAGTTGACCTCGGCGGGATTTCAACTTAGAACGCAGAGATCGGATACAAATAACACAAGGCTTTCTATCCGACGCTCTAACGACTCTGCCTCGTCTCTACCTCATAGTATAGTGATATCACAGCCAAGGATAGTAGTGGTGATGATGTAAACTGTGATAGCGACGTGACAGTCTTTGGCTAGCTAGGTGATAGAGGTGTCATGATCTGCCGGAGTGGTGTTATACTCTATGACTTCTTAATTATAAGCTATTGTAGTAGTGATAATAGAGCTATAACATTTGGGAGTGATGTAACTTATATTAGCTGTGATAACACTATACTTTGATAGCAGTGTCTTGAGGTATAGCTTTGTTATGACGATATTTGAGAGTTGTAAGGCGGCGAGTTGGCAGAAACGTTAGCACGCCGGGCGAAATGCTTAGCGGTACTTCATGTCTTTACATTCTGACTTCACATTCTGCCGAGGTCGAATAGTAACTATCTTTAACTTCTTTAACTATAGTTACTATCTTTAACTATAGTTACTATCTTTAACTTCTTTCATCTTTTTATTTCTTTTCTTAGTTTTTTCAGTTATTGGGCACCGACCATGTTGGGGCACCGTCTTGAAGGGCTTAGTCGAACAAATCGCCCTTAGTACTTTATTTATCGTAGTGTGATAACCAATGGTTGCAGGGGTATATATTATTACAGTGAAATCATAATGTGTTGTATTAACCTTTAGCAGGGGCATGATGATCTATTTCATAATTTATGATAGTGCTGTCATATTACAGCCTAGCACAATAATGTCATGTTATAGCATATGATGTCATAACCCACGACAGTGATGTCATAAACTATTACAGCAGTATGTGAATTCACGATATATCACAATATCTATTGTATCGCTGTCATAACCCACGACAGCGGTGCCACCCGACGATATTTGTGAACAGTTTTTTTGTTTTCAGAAATTTGGATAAACAGAATTTTTTTGAAGAAAGAAACATTTGATATAAAAAAATAGAATGAAATTAGAAATCTTCAGATAAGGAAATTTCAATCAGTTAAGCACATCCATGAAGGCTTGCATAAGATACGGTGAATGTTTAATTCCCATCGAATACTTCGGGGTAGAATTGCCAAAAGGTTTCGACTGCTGAACATTATAAGTTCCTGGTCCAGGGTTATCCATTTTATATTTGGGTATCGCCGTTCGACTCCTCAGAGAAAACAACGGTGGTTGCTTGTGTGAAGAATGTAACGGTACGCTGCCATATCTTGCAGGCCCCGGTGTCTGGGCGAAGTCGTAAGCATAATTGTTGTAATTCAGTCTTTTATTTATGCTGTAAGCAGGTACATTTGAAATATTTATGGGTTGCTCGCCCAGGATTCCTGGCAAAGAATATGCACAAGGTGAAGGAATGGTATTTTTACTCGTTTTAGGACGAGAAGTAAAACTGAATGCCGGAGCGGTACGTTCTCGCAAGACACGCACTTTCGGGCCACAATATGTACCCGGAGCTGGGGTATCCAGTATACCTTCCCATAAATCTGAAAAAGAAAAAAAGATACAACATTGAAACGAAGAAATGTATATATAACCAGGTAGCTTAATGCGATATATAAAGAGTACCATTATTTGGCAGATAAAAGGGGATATCTGTTAATACCAGATTAATATCCTTCCGGTGGTCTTAAAAACATACATGTCGATGGCTTCTGATCCATAGGGAGCGAAGAGATTAATTAGATAAAGTGGAAATGGAAGAATCTTATAATAAATGTTCAAGAATGAATACGTATTGGAGTAGGAAATGGACTGCTTAATAAATAAAAAAAGAGGCTATTCTCATGAAAACTAATAGTCAAGTTCGTGTCAATATATTTAGAGCAGAGAACATTATAAAGCTCGCTAGAAAGAAGAAGGCTGAATGACGTAAGTGGATTGAACGAGTTCACAACATCTTATAACGTTTACATTAATATCTCTAAACATTTGTTTAATTCATTTATAAAAGATATCTTACAAGGCTTTTTTGTTCTTCCGGTAATCGTCACTGTAGGAACTGAAGACATTCCAAAATTACTCAGTTGGCTGGAATATCCGTAGATCGGACCTGGACTTTGGTCGGCGAATTCTGTGGAACGAGAAATATGGAAATAAACATACATACATACGTACATATATTTTACAAGATGAAAAGGGATGACGGTGACTGAAGTTTCGGCCCGTTCGCCTTCATCCTGAAAGGATGAAAGGCAAAGTCGACCTCAGCTGAATTTGAACTCAGGACGTAGCGACGGACGAAATACCGCTTAGCATTCTGTCTAGGGTGCTAACGATTCTGCCAGCTCGCTGCTTTAGTCCCCTATAATAAGCGTTTCTACTCTAGGCACAAGGCCTGAAATTTGGGGAAGGGGATTAAGTCGATTCCATCGACCCAGTACTCAACTGGTACTTAATTTATCGACTCCGAAAGGATGAAAGGCAAAGTCAACCTCCGCGGAATTTTGAACTCAGAACGTAGTGGCGGACGAAATATAGTCTCCTACAATAATTAATCAGAACTTACTAAATGTGTGTTTGCCAATGCTGTAAGATGGCGCCCTTGGTTTCGTAGCATCATGGTAGTCAGTTCCCACTGTTGTTGGTAATCTGTAATTATTCGGAGCAGGGCCTGGAAATAAATATTTCAACATAAATTTATCATAGTCCATGTTTGTCATTGACTATCTATCTATTATCTCATCTCTATCTATCTATTATCTCATATCTATCTATCTATCTATCTATCTATCTATCTATCTATCTATCTATCTATCTATCTATCTATCTATCTATCTATCTATTAATCTCTCTGCCCTCCTGTCTCTCCCGCTCTCTCTTTCTTAAAAGTTGAAGCTTCTTCAGTCGTTACTTTGAGTTCACGTTGCCGTTAATAAAACGATTCTAATAGAGGAGTAGCGTGTCATTATATAAGAAACAAAATTTACGTTCATATCAAAATACAATTAGTTTTCGAAATTTTATTAGTTTTTAAAAGCACAAAACACGTCACACATTCGTCTATTCCATTATTAATGACGAAACAGGTGGAATATTCATATCTTCAGTATTCTACATGCAAAACACAAAATGTTTCTGTTGTTGCAGTTTTAGCATTGATAAAAATTATGAAGTCTATTTTCGAACACGTGGTTATAAAATTGAGGTTTGGAAAGTCTATTATGTAGGAAATAAACATTTGAAATCAGTTAATATAGGGAAATTCTTCAAGAAATATTGATGGAAGGTTTTGCAAGAATTTACCAATTCCAATGTTTTGTTCGAAATTGCAAAACGCTGTAAAGAGATGTTACACTTGGAGAGACAATAGAAACTTTTTTGTGAAACCAGCAAACCTCCTCCTCTTCCTCTCTCTCTTTCTCTCTAACACTCACGCACATGCGCGCACACATACGCTCACACACACGCACACACGCCTTATTTTCTATCTATCTATTGTTATTTATATATATGTGTGTGTGAGTATGTGAATGAGTGTGTGAGTGAGTATATGTTTATGCATGTATGTGTGAATGACCCAGTAAGTGAGTGTGTGTGTGTGTATGTTAGTGTGTGTTAGTGTGTGTCTGAGTGAATGAGTGGGTTTGTGCGCGTGTGTGTATGTTTGTTTGCTTGTTTATGTGTGTGTGTGTGTGTGTGTGTGTGTGTGTGTGTGTGTATGTGTGTGTGCGTCTGCGAACGATGTAAACATCGGTGACAAATCGAAAAGAGATATTAGAAACTAATAACTCTTTTGTCCCTCTTTTGCGGCATACAACATCACCACCACCACCACAACAACAACAACACCAACGGTGACGACAACAACAACATAACTATCTTTGTTTTGTTTCCAAATAAACTGTTTATTAATTTCGCTTGGATTGAGAAGAACAAACAAAGTACCGGTTTTGACCTATTGTTGATGTGTGACGTAACGACATTAGTTTTATGTACTTCATTAATTTTACTTACTCTGTTCATTAGCTTTGTTTTAAATGGTTCGCTGCCTTTACACATTGATTTTGTGCTTATTTCGACTAAATAAAGTATCGGTTTATTGTAACAAGATCAAAGACTAATACACATGTGTACACATGTACTGAAAAACCAAATGCTTTGTTTGCACGCCAGCACACAGATGTGCGTATCAGTACGTATATTCACACATACGTTTGACGCGAAATGTTGAGAAACGTGGAGAAATAAAGCAGGACATGATAAATGATAAATGCTCACAGAGGTGCATTCTTTTTCATCGCTTGTTTCCGTTTAAAATTGTCGGACATCGACCTGTCCTTGGATATATATATATACTTTTTTATTCGTCGGTTTATCAGGCTATCATTAGTTTCATGTTAAGAGAGGTAAATCTCTTAATAGTTTTCAAGCCTATTGCATGGAACATTGGTGTTCGTCTCCATCCTGGTGTTTTCATCCAAGATGGATATGAACACTAACGTGTTCAATAGGCTTGAAAATATTTAAGAGATACACCTCTCTTAACATGAAACTATTGGTAGCCTAGTTAACCTACACATAGAAAAGATGCATATATATAAATACATACACACACACATACACACATGACTGATTTGATAAGACATGTCGTGTTTTTACAATTCTGTAATGATAATAATAATGATATTTTCGTATGCTTAAAACTTATAAACATATTATTATATAAGTGTGTGTGTGTATGTGTGTGTGTGTGTGTGTGTGTGTGTGTGTATGCATACACACATACATATGTACAGCATTGGAAAGGCACTTCCCTCTTTCTAGTAGATAGCGTATATTATTCAATATGCACACTAATATATGTTGGTACTCCACCACACCTAAGCTGTCTGATAATATAAGTCCTATTAATAATGAAATAAACGATATTGGAAATAACGTATGTGATTCTAAGTATGCTAGTAGTTAGTCTGTCTCTAGCGT
>NC_142948.1:30615277-30620277 GCF_046866305.1 Octopus bimaculoides | reverse complement strand
AGCTCTCATTTCAACTATCTGCACTGTCTTACTTACAATCAACAGTCATCTTTTGCCGGTAAGATACTGCTGAGACGATTCTCTGCATCCACTGTTGATTTACATAAACGCTTAGTAATAATGGCTCTATCAAACAGTGGTTTCTACATTGCAGTTAAACATTTTATGTAAATCTATCTGATTTTATGTAAATCAAATAGACTCTAGTCTAGACACCAAGGCCATATTCTATAAATCTTTTACAGCTTATTCAGGGTGAGAAGAGCAGTGCCCATGATCATTATTTCTTAAGGGCCTCCGTGACTGCTGGGGTACGAGGTAGGAAGAGGAGACGCTATCCTCAAACCGGAAATTTGGCCCAGGTGCTTTTAACGGAGTAGATTCCTTTAGAAGTATCTAAGAACTAGCAGGACTTTTGATTCTGAGTGACGGACTAAGTCCACCTTTCCTCCACCCATATAGGCCCAGGGTGGAGTTCGAATTCAGAAGGCAAAGAGCTGGAAGCGATGCTGCAAGACATTCCGTCCAACGTCTAACGATTCAACCAATGTACCAATCTAAACTAGTACTTTGTTTACCGACTCTGGAAAGATGGAAGGCAAAGTTAACCTTGATAGGATTTGAGCGCAGAACACAAGGAGTTTGAAAAAATGCCACAAAGTATTTCGTCTAAAGATTCTGCCAATTCGCCTAAACTGCAATCATGTGTTCAAGATACGACAATGTTTGATTTAAAGCGTGGTGGTCATAACTTTTAGTCATAAGCTTGTTTAATCAGTGCTAGTCTGGAGCTAAACAACAACAACAGCAATAGTCGGCAGTGTTCTGTCGAGGCTGTGCCTTTGCACTACTAACTCCAAACACAGTCGGAACTTTGAAGAATGAACGCCCCACAAAACGTCGAGAGCAACTGCATATAGAGCTTTATGAAGAATGAAGCTACTCTTAAAATTTCTAGGCTTATAATTTTTATTCTAAATAAAAACAAAAGAAATTAAAATTACACGTTTATGAGGAGAGCCAAATTTTCTGAGACGTTCATAGCGCGTGGCTTAGTGGTTAGGACATTCGGTTTACAATTGTAAAGTTATGAGTTCGATTTCTAGCGATGCATTGTGTCCTTCGGCAAGACATTTTATTTCATGTTGCTCGAGTCCACTCAGCTGGCAAAAATGAGTTGTATTTGTATTTTAAAGGGCCAGCCCTGTCACATTCTGTATCATGCTGAATCTCCCTGAGAAACTACTTTTAGGGTACACGTGTCTGTGGAGTGGTCAGCCACTTGCACGATAATTTCACGAGCAGACTGTTCCGTTAATCGGATCAGCTAGTACCCTCGTCGTCGTAACCGACGGAGAGCCAAGCAAATTAATAGCAGACCATGGTTTATTGAATCAAAAACCTTCGTGAGGTCAACGAAACAATGATAGATTTGTATCTCCGCTCCATGGATTTTCATGTAACTAACGAGCTAAAAGAACAATGGGACTGGTTCCACGCGCAGCGTGAAAACTTCACCGAGGCTAGAGATAGAAGGATATCACAGCATGTTGGCTAAGCCCGTCAAGAACAATTCTACTCAATATTTTCTGTACAACAAAGCTGTATAGAAATGAAATTGTTTAGCATATCATGAAATGAAACTAAGTCAAAAGCATTTTTTTTTTTTTAGATTTACAAATAGGATTTGAATTTAATTGTCTGTAATACGCCTCGAGTGAATGCGCCTGAAAAGTTGATTAATATATATATATATATATATATATATATATATATATATATATATATATATATATATATATATATATATATATATATATATATATTTATATGTTCGTGTGTGTATGTGTGTGTAGGTGCGTGAAACCGCATGTACGCTGTGCAATTGTATAAACTCACCATGTTGATTATTTCTCTATTAATCTATTATTCATCGATTCGATATTTTATTAGTCACTTGTTTCATATGTATTATCCGTAAGAGATTTGTACTAATAAATGAGAATGTGTTCTGTATTCGTTATAATGCTCGCACATACAGGGTCCCCCTTAAATTTCTTTCAACCACTTCAAGTTTTTCATATTTTCATGTATGATGGGGTGCTGGTATATGAGAGGGGTAGTGAAAAGTTCCTCGCTTTGGGTAAAAAAAGAAAAATAGGAGGAACAGTTAACTGTGATTTTATTTTATTCAACATATTCCCATCTCAGATTCACACACTTATTGCAGCAATCCTTCAGTTTTTATAAACCCTGCAAAAGAGCCCACGATATCTTTAAAACCAGGAACTGTTCAGCACACCTTCGTAGTTTTGCATGCTGATGACGAAAAGACCCCGAAAGGATAAAAGGCAATGTCGACCTCGGCGAGATCGTAAAGTAAAGGAAATACATAAAAAAATGCTTAAAAAAGCATATGTTATAAATACATTGTGGAGGCGCAATGGCCCAGTGGTTAGAGCAGCGGACTCGCGGTCATGGGATCGCTGTTTCGATTCCTAGACCGGGCGTTGTGAGTGTTTATTGAGCGAAAACACCCAAAGCTCCACGAGGCTCCGGCAGGGGGTGGTGGCGAACCCTACTGTACTCTTTCACCACAACTTTCTCTCACTCTTACTTCCTGTTTCTGTTGTGCCTGTAATTCAAAGGGTCATCCTTGTCACACTGTGTCACGCTGAATATCCCCGAGAACTACGTTAAGGGTACACGTGTCTGTGGAGTGCTCAGCCACTTGCACGTTAATTTCACGAGCAGGCTGTTCCGTTGATCGGATCAACTGGAACCCTCGACGTCGTAAGCGACGGAGTGCCGACACACAACACACACATATAAATACATTGAAGAAGTTCAATTGGAAGATGGAGTTGGGGAGGATGTAGGAGGATTAGCTAGTAAGTTATCGGGGAAGGCTCTTCTTCTCAACTGTACCATCCTCTGTGTTCCCAATCTTTGCTCCCAAGCAGAGGAAGTCCGCAACCAAGTGGCTTCCCGCCTACATTCATAATATTCTCTGGTTTCTTAATGTCCTCTGCCAGATATTTCATCTTAATTTCATTCATCTTCAGCTCCACACTCATCGACACAGTCTCCCCCTCCTGCATCAATTCTTCTGCCTCCCTCACTGTGCTTCTCCTCTGCGTATATACACACATATATATGTGTGTATATATATACACATGTTTATATATCCATATTTATATATACATATATACATACATACACACATGCATGCATATCTATCTATCTATCTATCTATCTATCTATCTATCTATCTATCTATCTATCTATCTAATGGTACTCATTAGTGCCCTTGCTCACTTTCGTGACGTTTATACATACATACATATATACATAGGGACTGAACAAAGAACCATGTGGTTGGGAAGCAAGCTTCTTACCACAATATTGTTATATGTATATTTACATCGTCATTCGGCAAAAGAAAAAGGATGACATGTCAGCGTGAACAAATAGAAACAACCTTGGCCTCTGAAACTTTTCCCTGAATGAAACCGCCAAGACACAACAACTGGTACAATAGTTATTCAGCTTGAACTCGTGTCAGCCGAGCAGACTGGGGCTATGTGAAGCGAACTAAACTTAACATCTTGTTCACGTATCGAACCCCCAGCTTGAAGATCGCGCTGCACAGCAAGATATCCGCTTGCTACACGCACACACATACAAACAAACAGTACAATGTTTGGGTGTATACATAGGCGTGGCTGTGTGGTTAAGAAATTTGCTTTGAAATCATGTGGTTTCGGGTTCAGTCCCGCTGCGCGGTGCATTAGTCAAGTTTCTTCTGATATAGGTCCGGCCCCGTCAAAAGGCTTGTGAATGAATTTGGCTGTGAAAAACTGTGTGGAAGCCCGTCGTACATACATACGTACATACATAAATGTAAACATTCATACATACATGCATACATCATACATGTATACATGCACACGTACATACATACATACATACATACATACATACATACATATATACATGCATGCATACATACATACAAACATACATACATACATACATACATACATATGTGTGTGCGTGCGTATGTGTATATGTGTGTGTTTGTGTGTGTCTTCGAGTTTGTTCCTGCCTTCGTCACCGCTTGACAACCGGTGTTGATTTATTTATGTCCTTGTTACTGGAAGTTTAGCAAAAGTGATCGATAGAATAAGAAATAAGCATTAAAAAAAAACAATAAATACTGGGATCAATTTGCTTGACTAAAACGGAAGCCTTTGACATATCGGTGTCCCCAGCACATCCCCAGTCATATAACTGAAACAAGCAAAGAATATAAAAGACACATACGTATGTGTGTGTGAGTGTGTATGTATGAGTGTGTAAAATAAGTGAAAAAATATCTAGCAAAGACATAAACGAATAGCATATATTGAGTGCGCAAACAGACGGAAGACAGACACAGAAGGTCCCTAATCCTTCATGGTGTGAAACTGAGTAATGCCATCTGGTTGATAACTGATGAAGAATTAGGAACTCTTGTGTCTGTCTTCCGTCTGCTTGTACACTAGATATAAATTATACGTTATTTAGGTTTGTGTATTTACTATATATCTTTTCACTAAAGTAACGGAACGCAACGCACACTGGCTTTTATTAACAGTAAGTTATATAAGGGGTGGCCCCAAAAGTAGGTTTACAGTTATCACGTAGGCACTTTAAAATTCCTATCTCACAAACTGAAAAAGGAGCTTGACAAAATTAACCAAATTAGCATAGAATAATGATTTCATGCTTTTTTTTTATAATTAAGATCTAAGCCGTTAATATATAAATGCGAAAGAGATAGTTGGATAACTGTAGACCTACCTCTGGGCCACCCTGTATATATATATTGGTAGAAAGGACAACAAAAGAAAGAAAGAGACCTCGATATTATGTACATAGAGCAATTTATCTGTAAAAATATGTGACACTTATTCGGTAGCCATGATAAAACTCCGAGTTTCGGATGCCGGGGTGGG
>NC_142948.1:30602777-30605277 GCF_046866305.1 Octopus bimaculoides | reverse complement strand
CTAAAAAATCTGTGATTGAGAATCTTTGCACTGTCTTACAAATCTTCACTGTGCCACTAACAGATTAGATTTAAAGAATCCGCGTCAGTTTCGTTTCTCCTAGAGAAATGCTTTTACGATGGTTAAAGTGCACAAGTTTCCCCATCGCTTCCAGTAGTTTTTCTTGTTTATTACCTTGACTATTTCTGTGTCCTTACAAACTATTGCTAGGTAAATGTTGTCTCTGTACTTTGCTTATTTATTTTTAATAGGTCTTTTTTTAATATTTTTCTGTCCTGCTGGGTTTCTTGCAACCCCCAACTCCAGGCAGGACTAGTAGGGTGCTGATTTCAATGTCGTTCAGCCGACCTTGCCACAATTTGAACTAGATTACACGTTACCAGCAGATATTGGAAAGATGACAGTTGTTTGGCAATATATTTTTGATAAAACAATCAATAATTCATTAATTAATCAATGAATTAATTATCAATCAAAACATAAACTGCAATCAATGCGAGTACTTTTATTGAGAGGATAATTTCTCCAATATACAATGACTATAACAACAGGCGGTTGTGCACCATCGCCTCAATGCTCAGGATATTGGCTCTCCTCAAGTCTTCTGTGTCATGAGTTATCAAGGATACATTTAGAATATGTCATAGACATCGCTGATGGAAGCGTTCAAGAAACTTTACATGATGCATGCAAAGGTTCCATGTCTCACATGTGTAAAGGAGCGGCGTCAACGCAGCGGTATACAACATCTTTTATTCGCCTTGTGATGCCATGTTGGTACCAGACACAAGATCCCTGATTGAATCAGCTGCCTTCTCAAGATCCCTGGTTGAATCAGTTGCCTTCTGAAGCTTTAAAGATACGTCATCATCCTGGTCAGCTTTGACTTAATGGCCCTCTGACCATACAATGATTTTCCTTCTTTCAGACATTCAGTAACCAGAACTACATGATTCAATTTATCCTTCTATTCTTTAAGATGGTGCTATTTGATGTTATAAAATTTGTCTTTTATTTCTAGCACTATGTAAGACTATACAAAGCCTCATTCGTCAGGCAACACCGAGAAATCTCTGAGCAAACATAGCTATGATCGAAGACATTTAGAATTCTGTTTTAGAAGTGAAAACAAATATAACAAAAAAAATATAACAAAAAAAAAAACATTCAGATTTTAACATTTTATTGATTTTCGTATACTCTTTAACAGTCTTTTAAAAAATATATTCCAGTAAAAACCGTGACTTTCCATTGAATATAATTTGAGTTTTGTAAGTTGACAAAACACGTTATAAAATAAATAAAATGAGCCAAGGAGAATAATTCAGCGGGACATAGGTATGACTTTTCAAAAGTTGAAGGCTGACACCCTAAAGGCTGTATACAAATATATTTTCTTAATTACTTGCTTCAAATTTCCCTTTTAACAGAAAAAAAAACTACAACGAAAAGCTAGTAATGATTACTAGTTTTATGACAGTTCACAATAATAAAAAAGGATTAATCGGTTTTCCGTTGGAAAACCGATTATAGCAGCGACTCTATCAATTCCTAGGGATATCTGAAGAGGGGATTTTATTCCGAAATATCATATAAGACTATGGATGATTGAATTACAACAGTTATTATAGTCTATTGTTTGTATTATAGTGCATTGTTGTGTCATTCAAAATATTTTCTTCTTTATAAACATTACACAATGCTTCAAGCGAACTACAATACTCTCTTACACACACACACACACACACACACACACACACACACACACACACACACACACATATATATATTTTTATGTATGTATGTATTTATATATACATGTGTGTGTGCGTATGCTTTCGTCTATATGTATGTGTATACGTACGTATATTTGTGTTTCTATGAGTATATGTTTGTATGTATACATGCACAAATATGTGTGTATATATATATATATATATATATATATATAAACAATACATGAGTATATGCATATATATGTAAATGTATGTATATACGTTCATCTACATGTACATATAGATACATAACTGGGTACATGACGTGGCAAAAGAACAAGGACAAAATGGTAAACAAGGTGCAACAAACAAGCAGGCTACATAGAAACATCCCCTTCATCAGCTGCCACCATTAAAACTCCGGCGTTTCGAAGAATTATATATATATATATATATATATATATACACAAATGAATTCTACTCTACTAATTTTGTAGAATATATATACATTTGCAGAGTTCAAGAAAATACCAATGTCACATCTGAAATAGATTTTCTGTTTGTTGTTATAAACACAAATGGCGAAGTTCTGCGTGCGATATGATCGTTGGTAGTTTTACAAACCAAGGAGTGCCTTCCTAACATTTGCATTGTAATCGCTAAGACCCTTGTCGGTGTTAAGATAATGTTTCGACATATCTGTTGTATAGCGGCTGGCCTTAGTTGTCTTTCCACAAGTCTCACACAGAAGGCGGAAGTAATCAGATGTATTTCCACAGCAAAGA
>NC_142948.1:30572777-30597777 GCF_046866305.1 Octopus bimaculoides | reverse complement strand
ATGTGTACGTGTGCATATGTATGCGTATGTGCGTTTGTGCATATATGTGTGTGAGTGCTTTAAACGTACAGTGAAAGCCAAAACGACGTCACTTCCTGCATGGACGAATTCTTCGTGCATATTTTTGACAAGATCTGGGTGTTCTATGACCACTTCCGGTACCATTGCACCAGATTTCAGATATCCACGTCTGTTGAACTCGAACATGTATCCCTCCGCAGCAAACACTTTCTCCCCAGCACTCAAACGCTCTTGTAAACCTAGAAAGACAAAATGGGGAAAATGTTTTAAACGGATTGTCATAAAAATTCTTTTGTTCTTTTTTTTTACTTATCACTCCATCATTATCACCGTCGTCATCGTTATCATCATCGTCATCATCACCATTATATATATATATATATATATATATATATATATATATATATATATCCTTTCTTTCTCTTTTATTTTTTTATTTGTTTAAGTCATTTGACTGCGGCCATGGTGGAGCATCGCCTTTAAATCGACCCTAGTACTTATTCTTTGTAAGCTTAGTACTTATTCTATCGGTCTCTTTGCCGAACAGCTAAGTTTCGGGGACGTAAGCACACCAACATCGGTCGTCAAGCGATGGTGGGTGGACACACACACACACACACACACACACACACACACACACACACACACACACACACACACACACACTTCTTTCAGTTTCCGTCGACGAAATCCACTCACAAGGCTTTGGTCGGCCCGAGGCTATAGTAGAAGACACTTGCCCAATGTGGCACACAGTGGGACTGAACCCGGAATCATGTGGTAGGTAAGTAGGCTACTCCTGCGCCTATAATATATAAATATATGCATATATACATACATATGTGTACATACCTACATATATATGTATATATACATGCATATATATATGGGCACAGGACACCCAAAAAAATAAACGTAGACAAAATAAGAGAAGAGAACATTAAAAAACAAAAACATAGAAAACGAACTTTTTTCGAACAACGAAAGAAACGAGACAGGTAACATAAAGAACATTCCCTTCATCAGTTGTCCCCTGTTTTATCTACACCGCGTTTTGAAATATATATATATATATATTACATAGTTTCCCCAAGGCATAGCGTTACAAATAACCTGCATTTAGGTCTCGGCTACATTTGCTCTAGAATAAAGCGCTAGTTCGGTACAGAGCGAAACCGTTAATTTTCGACTCTTTTCGTATTCAGCTATCTCTTTCTCTCTCCCCTCTCTCCCCAATCTCTGCCTCTGTCTCAAGATACATTTATATATATATATATATATATATATATATATATATATATATATATATATATATATATATATACATATATATATACACACACACATGCATATATATGTATATAGATATATATATATATAAATAAATATTTATATAATTATATGGTGCCGGCGGTGGTGACGTTAATTGATGATGTACAGATGTACAGTAGTAATCGCGGTTGTCGTAATAGTAGTAGTAGTAGTATAGTAAGCTAACGCTACATTCCATTATCTGAACGTATTTGGGTCACTGATTATAATAATATTCGCATGGCGTACACGTGCACTGGTGGAATTTATATTTGAAGTATATATGTATATATACACACCTATGTGCGTGTGTATACACACACAAAGATAGATAGATAGATAGATAGATAGATAGATATGTAATATGCATACGTATATACACTTTCATCCTTTGATACTTTGCCATATATATATATATATATATGGCAAAGGAAAAATTTATTTTTTCATAAGAAACAGTTAAATAATAAAAAAAAACTGTTTATTATAGAAAAAATAAATTGTCCTTATGTATGGCGACTTCTGAATCATCCTGTACACATACACACACACACACATATCAAAGTATAAAAGGATAAAAGTATACATACATATCCATGTATATATATACATACGTATCTATCTATCTATCTATCTATCTATCTATCTATCTATCTATCTATCTATCTATGTGTGTGTGTATAGACACGCACATATGTGTGTATATATACATATAAATATGTATATAAACACACGCGCATGTGTGCATTTCTCACTCTCTCCTTTTCTGTTTCTCTGTCTCCCCTCTGTCTCCCTCTCCTTCTCTCTCTCTCTCTCACAGATACACGTATACACGCATACAATATCTCGACGTGATAGACACGGCTGGCTATCCCTTCTAATTTGGTTGGTAAGTCTTTCTACCCGATTGCAGCTGACCAGGGCCTAAACAACATCGACGACAACAACAACAACAACAACATGGTGCGATATTTTCCAAACTTACTTTTCCCAGCAGGCATGTTTTCGTCCCTAGTTTCAGTTAACTTTGTCTCTGGTTTGTTTCAACGTCAGCCGCCAAAATAGGGTTATCGTTCTTTATAGATGACGATAGTGGTGGTGATGGTGGCCGTGGTGATTGCGGTAGAGGCAGGTGATGATTGTGTTGGCTGTTTATGATGGTGGTGGTGGTGGTGGTGCTGCTGCTGCTGCCGTACAGATCCGTTAATTTTTCAACATTGGCCTTTGTCACCAGAGTACGACCAGATTATCAAATATACCGGTGTAGTGGAACTCGTAAAACCATGTGGCGTTCTTTCGGTATTGGTCTAGAGCAGGCCTGGCCAACTCGAATTACATTGCGGGCCACTTTAATCACAGAAAGGTTTTGGAGGGCAGCTTGTATAATGACAGCATTGAAAGGATTTCGCTTTCTCATGTTATTATTCAAACAATGAATGAATGATCGTTGATTCAACATGAAATATTATCATTGCAAAAACAGTATCTTTCTTTTTTACTTTTTATTATAATCTTTAATTTTTGATAACATTTTTTAAATGTTTGTTTAAATAAACTCATATCAAGAAAATATCAACCGAGCCGCAAGATAACAGCCTGCGGGACGCATGCGGGCCGCGGGCCTCAGGTTGGCCAGCCCTGGTCTGGAGAGTGTCGGAGTAAGGAGACGACGCCATTCACCCTCTTTTTCAGCTTAGACTCTTCATCTATATCGTGAGGCAAGGTTGTGTACTATAAAGAAAAATTGCTAATTATGCTAATGAGTGCGGCCATGCTGGAGCACCGCCTTTAGTCGAACAAATCGCCCCCAGGACTTATTCTTTGTTAGCCTAGTACTTTATTATATCGGTATCTTTTGCCGAACCACAAAGTTACAGGGACGTAAACACACCAGCGCCGGTTGTGGTAAGGCAGTGAGCTGGCAGAAACGTTAGCACGCCGGGCGAAATGCTTAGCGGTATTTCGTCTGTTTTTACGTTCTGGGTTCAAATTCCGCCGAGGTCGACTTTGCCTTTCATCCTTTCGGGGTCGATAAATTAAGTACCAGTTACGCACTGGGGTCGATGTAAACGACTTAACTCCTTTGTCTGTCCTTGTTTGTCCCCTCTATGTTTAGCCCCTTGTGGGCAATAAAGAAATAAGAAACGTCAGCATGCCGGGCGTAATACTTAGCGGTATTTCGTCTGCCGTTACGTTCTGAGTTCAAATTCCGCCGAGGTCGTCTTTGCCTTTCATCCTTTCAGGGTCGATAAATTAAGTACCAGTTGCGTACTGGGGTCAATCTAATCGACTGGCCCTCTCCCCCAAAATTTCAGGCCTTGTGCCTAGAGTAGAATAGGATATTCAAAATGGTATGTGTCTTGCATAGAAAAGAGTTTAGAGTTTAGAGTATGTTTCTATAAAGTTTAGAAGTATGTTTCTATAAAGACGTAGAAATATATTTTATCATTTTGTCAGAAGATTAACTGATATGTTTAATTGCAAACAGAAAGTGTTAGTATTGATTGTATGTGACACAGGCACAAATGTAAAATCTGCTCTCAGTGTTAACCAGTGTATATTTGCAATTTGCTCATGTCAACATCCTTGCCATATTGTTCTTAAGCTTTTCTTAAATCTTTATACACATAACCATCTTATTCTCGTCAGATTCAATGAAATCGTCGGTCACATGATCACGTATGATCACATGACATATGTATACATACACACACACACACACACACATATGCATATGTATGTATGTATGTATGTATGTATGTATGCATGCATGTGGATGTGCATATATGGTGTAGAGAATCGAATTAGAATAAAATTTAAATAGCCATTAATAATAGCCAACACCGTTGACAGGCAAAATACCGTGATTTTCGTCTACGAAGTATAAATCTCTTACAGGCGTGCTGTGTTAAAAATACAAAACACACACAAGTAAATATGAGAGTGATATATATATATATATATATATATATCACGACCATCGCTAAAAATAGGGGTCTGAAAAAAGATAGAATGGCAGCAGCCAGATCATTTTGATTATAGTCTTTACCAGAACTGATCCGGTGTTGAAGAACAAGAGGTAAATAACAGAAAAATCAACAAACTGTGAAAATAACATGATTATGTGTATAAGATTAACAAAAGCTTATGAATAGTATAGCAAAGATGTCGACATGAGCAAATTGTAAATATACACTGGTTAACACCGCGAGTAGAGTTTATATTTGTGTCTTTGTGACATACAATCAATACTAACACTTTCTGTTTGCAATTAAGCATTGCCGTTAATCTTCTGACAAAATGATAAAATATATCTCTACATCTCTATGTAAACATACACTAAGTTGTCTTTCCTATGCAAGACGGAGCCTGAATCTGAGGAACGCTCAGCTATGCATTGTAGCCAAATGTCACTCAAGATTAGACTCTACCATCTTAGTGGAGGCGCGAAGTTCAGTGGTTAGGGTGTTGGACTCGTGATCGTAAGACTGTGGTTTCGACTTCCCGTCCGAGAGATGCGTTGTGTTCTTGAGCAAAACACTTCCTTTCACGTTACTCCAGTACACTTAGCTAGAAAAAGTGAGTAACCCTGCGACGGACCAGCGTCCCGTCCAGATGGGGAACATATACGGTATGGAAAGCAGGAAACCGGCCCCTATGAGTCTATTACTCGGGAAGGAGCTTTATTTTGCTACTACTACTGTCTTAAAATACAGGAAAAGCGATATGTTAGTATTTGATAGAGTAACTGGAAAAATAAAAGAAGGTCTAGTTGTGACTAGAAAGTTTTGGAATGAGGTCTTCAGGAGAAGTCTTGACCTGGAACAAAACAACAGCCACAAAAACCATTTTTATAAATACATACGGCAACATCTTCAGTTCGTTTTTCATACCTATCGTGGATATGGTCATTCGATCTGCAAAAAAAAAAAAAAGGAAATCGATCCTAGGACTTATTCGGTTACAGCTGATACGATCAACGGAACAGCTTGCTTGCGACATTAACATGCAACAGGCTGAGCACTCCACAGTGTACACGTGTACACTTAACGTAGTTCTTAGGGAAATTTAGTGTGGCACAGAGTGTGACAAGGCTGGCCCTTTGAAATACAGGTACTACTCATTTTTGCCAGCTGAGTGGACCGGAACAACGTGAAATAAAGTGTCTTGCTCAAGGACACAACCCGTCGCCGGGAATTGAACTCACGACCTTACGATCGTGAGCCGAATGCCCTAAACACTAAACCAGTTGTCTATAAAATCGCGCTTAATCCCCCCCCCCAAAAAAAAAGAAGACAGAAATGCGAGAACACGTTGATTTAGGTAATCTTGGATACAATATTCCCCACGAAAAATAGCAAAAAAATCAAAACGAAGAAACAAAAATGGTGGTAACTGTGGCAATGTCTTTAATCAATAGATCTGCTTCATAAAGGCTGACCATCGGTTAAACAACAATATCATCATCATTATCATCATCATCGTCATCATCATCATCATCATCATCATCATCATCATCATCATCATCATTATCATCATCATCATCATTCAGCAACAACAACAACTGCAACAGCAACAACTTACTAAGCAATTTGTGGGCCCCTGGAAGGGATCCTCATATATATATAACTAATATATTTTATTTTACAAGCCAAGGGAAATACCCCATTCATTTTCCTATATTATTTGGTATAAATCAACTTGTGGTCTAGCTTTAGTGTAATTACTAATAACATTGTTATGTAAGAGTTCTGAGTATGTGCTGTTGTCTACAAGGTATATGTTTTTGGTTTTATCAGAAAAAGTGCCGTTTTGGGGGATTTTTTAATGATTTTAATGTTTTTTTTCAGTTTCTGTTGAAAAGTCCTAAAGGATTATATGATGTATGTCTATGACACATGTCTATAAAGAAAGAGAGAAGGAGAGGCACAAAGGAAAGAAAGCGTGTGTGTGTGTGTGTGTGTGTGTGTGTGTGTGCGTGGAAGGGAAAGAGAGAGAGAGAGAGAGTGAGAGAGAGAGAGAGAGAGAGAGAGAGAGAGAGGAGAAGACGAGAGAAAGTGAGAGAATGAGTTATATTGAAGTTGAAAAACTTCACAGATCTACACTCCGGGTTTCATGGAATCCAACATCAGACAGAATTGAACGTATGCACGATTATAACAATTGTTTTAAACAGTTCGGCGGAAAATACTCGGCAAGAAGAATGCATGATACGTACATAGGTGGTGGTGGGGGAGTGTTTCTGAACAGCGAAATAAGAAATTGCTAGAATGTGATGAGTTGGAGAAAGATTTCTCCACACAACCTGTCTTTCTCTCACTGATATAGGCCTGTGTGCATGTGTGTGTGTGTTGTGTGTGTGTGTGTGTGTGTGTGTGTGTGTGTGTGTGTGTGTGTGTGTGTGTGTGTGTGTGTGTGTGCGTGCGTGCATAAGTATATGTACTGGTATCTAAACGAACTGCATACTCACTTCCGTTATCGTTCATGTATTAAAAGAAAAAACTAGGCCAGGTAATAAACATGGCTAGAAACCATAAAATATGACATATTGATATGAGATATTATAGATTTTACGATAAATAGTATCTACGATATATTTTATTATTGTTTGTGAAGCATTTAATGTTTTGCACATTCATTAAATATATACATGATTAGCTTGTAGCATAGATATACCTGTTCCAATATGGCGGTTAATGAATCGGTGCATGAATTCGAAGGAATTATATCTACATAAATAAATGTATTTTTGGCATTAGAACCGAGATGAAAGAATTACTCAATATATGGCGTACATAAAGCGGTCAGCAGACAGAATCGCTAAGCAGGCCGGACAAAAATCTAATTGGCATTTTGTCCGTCTTTATGTTCTGATTTCAAATTCGTTGAGGTTGACTTTGCCTTTCATCCATTCAAGATCGATAAAATAAGTACCAGTTGAACACTGGGGGTCGATGTAATCGACTTTACCCCTCCACCGAACTCGCTGGCCTTGTGCGAAATTAGCAAATTTAGATCGCTTACAAGATCACTCAACACGGCCTGGTTAAACTTTTACGGATCATTTTGAATTTCAAATACGCTAGGGTCAGAATCAGTCAGACTCCTCAGAACGAATAACAATATTTTCTGGAACATCTTCAACTAATTCTTGTGGTGGCAGAATCTTAAGAATATTGGAATGGGGATGCCATTTGAACGTAGCACATGTCGTAATGCAGTGTTGAAATTTGAGTACTCGACACAATATTCATTTTTCTTAGTGAAGCCCGAAGACTTGACAAGGCAAAAGTAGCAATCGGTCTCATGGTTAGTAGGCTCTAGTCACACCTGTATGGGCAAAAAATTGTGTCAGAAGGTTATTTTGATATAAGCAAAAATTGCTCTCGTAACGCAATCCATTTATATCCAATTAAACCATTCTTCTTTGACTGCCGCTTAACTAAATTCACTGTCTTTATTTCAGTTCAGAATTAGTCAAACATACTTGTACGTGAGGACATAGGTATAAATGTGCAGAGCGAGACGTGTCAGGTACTGGTTTGCCGCTGTTAGGAAAAGCGATCACAAAAGCGATCAGAGACTTGCTTTTAAAAATTTTATCAAAATTTATCACCCAAAACCAGCACCTAATACAGCAAAACCGAGTAAAAATTCGTGCTCAGCGCACCCAAATTACCAAGAGCTGTCTGTCAAATCTAGTTCAATAGATCAAAAATTTTAATTTGCTCTCCAGTGTAATACACACACACACATACTCACCCCGCCACACACGCACACATATACATATATATTTCTACAGATACACACACACACAAACATATAAGTAAATATGAGAGTGATTGTAAGGCTGGTATTCGCTGCCAATAATGATGGTATTTTGATACCATCCTTAGTGACAGCGAATACCAGCCGTACCACACGAACATTTGGCTCCTTGTCTCCGTATTCTTTCTGTTGAAGAGCGTAGCTCGAAACGTCAATGACTTTCCGTATTCCCGAGCGTCATACTAATACATCCTTTTGTTATTTACACCACCTGTCCTCGTCTGTTGTTGTTTTTTCGTATATTCTCCTATATATATATATATATATATATATATATATATTTATATAAGGGCATTACTATACAATAACGCCTCACGCCATGAGGGACTCAAAGGTCAGACTACTATAAAAAGCACATTTTTACCGAATGCGAGGAAAATGCAACTCTCAAAGCCAACCCCTTAAAAACGGACTAAATTATAGATCATGATTTCGTAGTAATGCCCTTATATAAATATAAATATATATTTCGGGAATAAATGATGGATTTTTTCCCTTATGAGGTTTTTTCACGCTAGCTACTTGATAAATTCTTGTAGATTACTGGGGTATCACTAAACCAGCACCTGCTGCCAAGTAGTAGTGACACACACACACACACACACACACACAACTTTTATTTGTGTTAGTCATTAGAGTGCGGCCATACTGGAGCGTTATATTGAAGGGCTTAGGACGGATAAATCGACCCCATTACTTATTCTTAATAAGCATGGTACTTATTTTTCCCCGAACAGCTACGTTACGCGGACGTAAACAAACCAGCATCGGTTGTTAAGTAGTAGTAGGGAGAAACACAAACGCACATAGGCACATACGCATAAATATTATACATAAGTGGCTGTTTGGTAAGAAGTTTGCCTCCCAACAGTTTGGCTCCGGGTTCAGTCCCACCAATCCACCACCACCACCACCAACCCAGTTGCCGTTGCTGCTTCTCCCATTATTAGTCAAATACAGTTAGCCAAAATATTCAGTTAACAAATTTAACAACTTAACATTACGCTGCACTACAAGGGCCCCGCCGCACATCCCACGCCGCCACCACTAACATCACTTGTGATATCTTCCCCCCCCCCCTGTCGCTACAGCCGTCTGCACCACCAGCACCAGCACCACAGTTGCCGCCAGCAGCACCACCAGCACCACCACCAGCACCACCGCCAGCACCACAGCTGCAGCTGTCAACGTATAATCATCATCATCACCACCACCACCACCACCCTCCGCCGCCGCCGCCGCAACCAAAGAAAGAACGACGACATCGCGTTTTGCAAGCAGACGCTCTCACTGTAACACTTTGGCAGTTGGCGTTGCAAGACAGCATCAGAGAAGGCTAAAAGAAAATACACGAAAACTACAAACTGAAACGAAAGAAAAGATGGCTGCTAGTAAAAGTAAGTTTGAAAAACTCTTATGTTTTCCTTGTTTTGTTTTAGCCCCGGGTCAGTCCTGATCGAGTAGATAGATAGTCTTAGTAATTATTTATACCAAAAGGATTTCCAGCCGCGATTATCACACCTTCATTTTGCGCGCGCGTGTGTGTGTGTGTGTTTGTGTGCTTGTGTTTGTGCGTGTGTGCGCGCGCGCGTGTGTGCAAGCAGTAGACAGAACATTGACCTTTGTGTTCTTCGTTTGTTATTACAGAAGGGTGTGTTATCTGAAGGAGATTTAGTTGCTATTTCTAGCACGTTGAATAAAACTCAGAGATATCCTCATTTGTTGTTGTTGTTGTTGTTGTTGTTTAGTTCCAAGTCAGCTCTGATCTGTCGATCCACACCCCAGGATCAAAAGCAATTTCTAACCACGACCACCACACTTAAAAAAAATCCAACTACCAACTAAAGGGTTAACATAGCATGTCCTTCACCCTTTGAAAACATTTGCATGTACTTTGAAGCAGTTGGCTGGTATTTTTTGCGGGTCAAGTGACCACATGGAGATTCCTCTCTTTGTTGTCACAACTGAATCGGCAGACAGCTATCAGTGAAAATTTTCCAGCCATGACCATCTCGTCTTTTATTTACTTGGACGTAGAATATCGAGAACTACATTCCTTTCCTTTCTGTTTCAAGACAGTACTAAAAATTTGAGGGAGTTAGAGCTGTTGCTTCTAGCATAAGGGTGAGCAACATAGCAGCTCATGTACTGTCCCACGCAAAACGCAGCTGCTGTAATTATCGTTGTTGGTGTTGTTGTTGCTGTTGTTTAATCGTAGCTCAGTTCCCGAGGGAGCAGACCTCTCACCAAGCGGGTTCCGATCGTGATTAGTCCAATGGTGCTGTTCAGTTGCGCACCTTTAACGATAAGACTGAGTGCTTTCCACCTGGCGGTGCACGCAAAAATGGTTTTCTTGCGTAGAATTAAGGACAAGAGGCAAACGAAACGAAAGAAAACAAAACAAGGAAAAGACACAGAGTGTGGTTTAGGACGGTGGACGTAGACGAACAGACGAACAAAATACGGCCTTGGCGGGCCAAGGAGATGAGAATAGCGGGTAACTCTTAGAAAATGTTCGGAAAGAAGGAGAACGGACAGAATTTCCAACTGGTCAGCTAAGGGGACAGTCCAGGAAAGGAAGGAAAAGAGGAAGTGTCCGCGGGTCAAGTGACAGCAACAGGCAGAGGAGAGAGACAGTAAAGGGGAGAGGGGGCGACAAAGAAAAGAAGGGGGGTGGATGAAGGAGAAGGAGAAAGGCTAGGAATACAATAGGGAGAAAGAGAAAGGGAGTAAGTACAAAGGCTGGAATAGAAGTGACAGGGTGAGAGAAAGAAAAGGGGAAAGAATGAAGGATATATATATATATATATATACATACATACATAGGACAACAAAAGAAATAAAGAGACTTCGATATTATGTAAATAGAGGAATTTATCTGTAAAAATATGTGACACTTATTCGATAGCCATGAAGAAAACTCCGAGTTTCGGATGCCGGGGTAGGAGCCTACGCCAACATCTCTTCACAGTTAAGTAAATATTTTGGAAGAATAGAATTATATTAGCGGAAGTAAAGCTTCAAAGGTTTTAAATAAATTCTTCAGTGAGAGGTATATCTTGATGTCAAAAAGTTATTAATGTTATATATTATATTATATTATATTATATTATATTATATTATATTATATTATATAGGTTTGCTATTCTATGATTTGATTATGTATTTATCGATTACTTAAATTTAGAGAACATATATTTTCCCGTATGAATACAAGAAATATTTTTCTCTTTTCGTAAGTTAAGCAGGGCATTATTATCCGTAACTTAGCCGTTCGGCCAAAGAAACCGATAGGATAAGTACCAAGCTCTTGAAAAATAAGTACTGGGGTCAATACATTTGACTAAAACTTTTTCGAGATGGTACCCCAGCATGGCCGCAGTCGAATGACTGAAACAAATAAAAGGTGAAAGATATGATGACACTGTGACAGGTAGGCGGCGAGCTGGCAGAAACGTTAGCACGTCGGGCGAAAATGCTTAGCGGTATTTCGTCTGCGTGACACCGGTTGAGGTGCTTAGCGGTGTAGCGACTCCGTGAGATTGGATTGTTACTAGTTATTTGAGTGCGTCTGTACAGTAAGTGCAAGTTTCCATTAACTGTTTTTGTGTGTTCTTGTCATAACTATTGTGTGATAGTCTTCGTTTGAAAACTATCGTGTGTTTCTCCTATGGGGGAAACAGTAATTGCTGGCAAGATGCCGAATAATGTATCTTCGTCTGGCGAAGAGGAGTCAACCGGAGGAAAAAATATAGAAAATTTATTGTTTGGAGAAGTTTCGGATTCTTCTGAAGAGGAGTTTCCAAAGCTATCAAATTGTATCGTTACAAGGAGGAACATAAATGTGAAAAACATACAAATAGAAGAAAAACAAAAAAGAAGTTTTGCGTCGGCGGTTGGAGGTGGAACCCGCCAGCTGTCGACAAACAAAAGCGACATATTGAAATACAAAGACATGTTAAAAATTGAAAACGGTGTTGTCAAAGTTCAACCACCGGAAGAATTATTATTAACAGAACCCCCCCCCCCCCCACACACACAATTATTTTAAAAGTTTACTGCAAAAAAGGAAGGAAAATCGAGCGAGTGAGCGAAGAAAGAATTGAACAAGGTCTAAAGCTCATATGGCAGGACATTACGTATCTAGCAAGAGGCAAAAAATTCGGTACCATTGAGGTACATTTTAAAAACATTGAAACTGCACAAGTGCACTCTGTAAAACCCTTGGAAACCGAGGATATAATTTTGATACCGATTTACATGGGGATGAGGACATCCAATGTAAAAATAACAAAGGTCCCACCTCAAATTCACCCAATGTGGTTGATGGCGGCGGTCCTGGCAAAGAAGGTAGATGAGGTAAATATACTTCAAGCTATCGTCACCGAAAAACCATATTGGATAGGCCACACGGTCCACTTATTAATTCAAGGAGAACAGGCTGTAATTGAACAACTTCCAGAAAAAATAAAAGTTGGGGAGGAGTTGCTCCTCAACGTTTTTGTCGAGGGTCGAAAGCCCCGGTGTTTTTTGTGCGGCAAATTAGGCCACATTCGAAGGAACTGCATGAAAAATAAGGAAGACGAGGAAGAGGAGAAAGAGGAAGAAGAAGAAAAAGAAGAAAAAGACGAGAAGAAAACAACAAACAAAAGAAAAAATACAATCAGCAGCTCAACCGAGAGTGGCGACTATTATAGAACAACGACCAACAAAAGCAGCAAAAAGAAACCGACCACAAATAACAAGGAAAGAAGTGGAGGACAGAGGGATAGTAGCACTTCACAGCAAAAATGTTGATTTAATGAGAGAAATAAAAGCAAAAAAATCAGCCACCAGAATAGCTGAACTGTCTGAAAAATTTCAAAATTATGAACTATACGAAATGGATTCAAAGACTCATAAGATTTTATTAAATACATACAGAACATCTGTATCGGCAATGAGACTGGAATTTAACCAGTCCATTTTTCAAGACTTGCCACCTCCGACCCTATGTCAAGAAAAGGTGAAGAGTCCCTCTCCACCGGACAAGCCCTGATTAACAGGTAAGACATGTCTGTTCACATTGGTTGTTTAAATGTTCGTGGCCTGTTGTCTAGCTGGAAGCAAGGACGCTTCCTAAATGACATCAGGTCAAGAAAATTGGATGTGATTGTTGCAACGGAAACCCGAGTAAAGAGGCCAAGAGATCTGTCCCTCCTCCTGAACGGCTACGAGAAATACGTTTCTCCGAGTCGGGCGGGAGATGGGGGTGGGGTGTTGGTCCTACTAAAAAGAAACCGGGTAACCGAGAAAAAGTTGGTTTTTTCTGATCCAGAAGGCAGGCTGGTCGTTCTGGACCTGACATTCAGTTGTGGCAAGATAATCAGGCTAGTTGCTATTTATGCACCCAATATTAATGGGCCCGCAAAGTGAATATTTTCGTGACCTGGGCAAGTTCCTGGCCACGTCGCATTCGCTAGTATTGTTAGGAGACTTTAACACAATATGTGAGGCACACACAGATTGTGTTGGCTCGAACACGAACAGAAAATGTAACCCAGGCTTACGGGATCTACTAAGTCACTTTCAGCTAGCAGACCCATATAGGTTGGAACACCCGAACACTCCACAGTGGACGTGGTCAAATAATGACGGGTCTACCAGAACATATCTAGATAGGATTTTAATTAGAGAAACAGATAAGTCTATAGCTAAGTGTCCACAATTTTTTCCAGTCAGATACAGTGACCACAAGATGGTTACCTATAAACTGACAATAGACAAGTTACATAGTCAGGGATCTGGCTACTGGAAACTCAATACATCCCTTTTGGCGATTGAGGAATACAGAAAGCGGATCAAGATGTTAATTCAGAGGGCATTGACAGGTACCATCATTAATAACAAATGGTGGTACGCCCTAAAAAGAGCCATCAAATATGAGTCTATTAGGTTTAGCATAAGTTTAGCTAAGAAGGGACGTAGAATAGGAGATGGTATAGTTAATGAACTAGAAGAAGCCTGGAGGACTGGCAATGCGGACCAAGTGAAGGTGAAAAGACTGGAGTTAAACCAGCATCTTGAAGCCCAACACATGGGAGGTATTGCCAGAGCTAAGTTACGTGCGATGGGAAGTGAAGGAATCAAGGCCGCTGAATGGGCCCGAGTGGTGGAAGCTCGACAAGGAAATAGTTCCAAGATACGGTCTTTGACGAACCATAATGGTGTCTTGATAAACGAACCCGAGAAAATGTGTGAGGCCTTTCGGAAGTACTTCGCCCAGCTGTTCGGTGGTGACGGCGGGCCTGATGGTCGGAGAGCCCTCGAGGACTTTCTTGCCGGTCTGCCGTGTCTCTCGGGGTCGGATGCGGAGTTTTGCGAAGGGCCAATCACGCCTGGGGAGGTGAAGGAGGCTTTGGCCGACTGTAAAGCGGGTAGGTCGCCGGGACTTGATGGTCTTCCGTATGAGCTGTATAAATGTATGCCAGACTTGTTCGGGCATCTACTGGCTGACGTTTACGCGAACTGGCAACAAAATGGGTTTATCCTCAGATCTGTGCGCCGGGGAGTAGTGACGTTGGTCAGAAAGGACCCGGACAAGGAGGACGTTATAGAGAATTTCAGGCCCATCACTCTGTTAAACGCAGAAGTGAAGATTTTGGCCAAGGTCTTAGCGAAAAGGTTGGCGCGTGTTGCGGATGGTATAGTCGGGGAGGCACAGACATGTGCCATCCCAGGCAGAACCATTCAGTATACCCTCCATCTTATCCGCTATACCATAGAGAGGGTTGGTAATAAATCTGGCAAAGGTGGGGCACTGGTACATTTGGACCAGTCTAAAGCTTTTGATAGGGTTGACCATCGGTACCTGGCGACTGTGCTTGCGCGGTTCGGCTTGGGTCTTGGCTTCCTCAGGTGGTTTATTGCTTTGTACCACAACATTGACTCGATAGTTCGGGTGAACGGTTTCCTTTCGAAGCCGTTCTAAGGATGTCCACTCTCACCGCTTTTGTATGTGGTGGCTCTCGAGCCACTACTGCGGAGGTTGAGTGGCATTCCGAGAGAACCAGGTCTAGAGAAGTTCGTTACGGCTTACGCGGATGATATCACTATCAGCGTAACCTCAGTAGCACGCCTACCGTGAAGTGGGTAAGACTATTGAGGCTTACGAGGAGGTGGCAGGAGCAAAGATTAACCGGGAAAAGTCGGTCGGCTTACAACTCGGCACTTGGGTTGGCAAGTCGATGCCTTCAGACATCGCTGTTGGCCGCTGGACGAAGGGACCGGTTAGGTTGCTGGGAGTTTGGTTTGGTCCAGGCCTCCAGATAGAGAAGAACTGGACGGAGGTATTGAGCAGGGTGGCTGCAGTAGTCAAGACCTGGTCTTGGCGGTGGCTATCCCTGAAAGGGTGGGCGGAGGTGGCCAATGTGTTTATCGCATCGGTCATTACTTACCGCCTAACCGTCGTGCCTTGTCCGGATTCGTGGTTGATCAGGTTGGAGAGAGCTTTTTGTGGAAGTGCAGGTCGCCACTTGTGAAACGCTCTGTCTGCTGTCAAAAGCCTTTAAAGGGAGGTTTAGGGATGCCTTGGTTAATGATGCGCAGGCATGCGTTGAGATTGAGGCACCTCTGGATTCTCCTGGATAGTGAACGGGTGTGGTCTCCGCTGGCCAGACAAATGTTCCCCGAGTTCAAAAGTTTTTGCGAGCAGGAAGCCTGGTGTTCTCGTAGACCGAGGTCGAGTGAATGGCATAAAGAGTGTCGTAAGGCCCTCTTGCTTTTCCGGCGCTCGGGCAACGCCAGCGGTGCGGGTTCCACACGGATTTTATATAGTGGGTTGGTAGAGTCTGAATGCGACGATGGCCTAGGGGTGACTCTAGGTCTCGGGTTTATTCAACTGGACAGCTTGTTTCACCGTACATTCGGGTTGAGAACGTTGGACAACTTCCAAAAGTCCTTAACCTGGCAATGCTACAGAGGTGCCTTGCCCGTTTGGGATAGGCTTGCAAGACACGGTAAGCGTCAGTCGCCGACCTGTCCAAGATGCGGGGGAGACAGGGAAACCGTCCCTCATGCTATTGTTCAGTGTCCGGAGATATCTGAAATGTGGGCTTATGCTGAACACCTGTTGTCCGGCGAAGGAAGAGTACAGCTGTCGACTGAGTCAATTATAAAAATTGACCCACCGGGAGTTTTAACAAACGAAGGTAAGAATTGTTTTCTCATGGTTGTAGCAATAGCGAAAGAGATAGTATGGAAGACGAGGATAAAAGGAATTAAGGCAGGCAACTTTATCTCTGGCCACAATTTACGTTCATTTTTTACTTTTCATTTGAAAAGGAAAGTGTGACTGGAGAGGAGATGTCTGTCGGAGTGTACGTTCCAAAAGAGATGGAAGCATGTTGCACGAGTGTTGTGCGTGCAAGGAACCGTGTGAATAGTCAGGAAAAAAAAAGGAAAAAAAAAGGTGCCAGCGATAGATTGGGGCTTGTGAGGTCGGAGCGTGGCCTGATCATCGCTTCATTTGTGTTGTCTAACGTACTGTTAATATCATTCGATTTTTTATATTTTATAAAATTTTTAAAGTCATATTTATGTAAACCATTCGCATTACTGATCCCAATCAGTTGTTTTGTACCATTCTATGTTTGGCCCCCCTGTGGGCAATAAAGAAATTGGTATTTCTTCTGCAGTTACGTTCTGAGTTCAAATTCCGCCGAGGTCGACTTTGCCTTTCATCCTTTCGGGGTTGATTAAATAATTACCAATTACGCACTGGGGGTCGATGTAATCGACTCAATCCCTTTGTCTGACCTTGTTAGTCCCCTCGATGTTTAGCTCCTTGTGGGCAATAAAGAAATAAAATAAAGAACAAGATGTTACAAGAAAGAACAAAAGAATTTGTGAAACAATCCAATACATTTTCGGTTAAATAATGTTGCTTTTTTTTTGTCTATTTTGTCTTTCTAGGTTTACAAGAACGTTTGAATGCTGGGGAGAAAGTGTTTGCTGCGGAGGGATACATGTTCGAGTTCAACAGACGTGGATATCTGAAATCTGGTGCAATGGTACCGGAAGTGGTCATAGAACGCCCAAATCTTGTCAAAAATATGCACGAAGAATTCGTCCATGCAGGAAGTGACGTCGTTTTGGCTTTCACTGTATGTTTAAAAGCACTCACACACATGCATGCACAAACGCACATACGCATGGATATGCACACGTACAATAATCCCTCAACTCTCGCGAGTGTTACGTTCCCAAATCCTCCCACGATAGGTGAAAAATCCACGAAGTAGATGCATCGTTAGGAGCTTTCTTGACTTCCTGTTCATCTCCTTTAGCTCCTCCTCCTCTGTCCACTTTAAGATTCCAGCGCCATAGGGACTACTGCGACTGCGCCCGAGTTTATTACCGAACTTTAGTTCATGGCATTCAACATTGAAGCCAATATTTTTCTCACTCGCCGCAGGGACTCTTTCTTGGTCTTTCCTTTCGTGCCGTTGTGTCTAATTCCACCTGCCTCAAGTATTCCCAAGTATTTATAACTGGACTGAGGTTTAACTGCCTTCATCATTTCACCACTTGGCATCCATATGCCTTCTGTCCTGACAAGCTTTCTTCGTCTCATCACCATCGTAACACATTTTGAGAGCACAAACTCCATCTTAACCCATTACCTCCCATAATTCTATTAACTGGAATTTTTTTTTTATGAAACTTTGATTTCTAGCATAAAACAGCGTTAGAAACACGCTGGAATGATCAAAATAACATTTTAAATGGAAATAAGCGAGATATTGGGTGAAAAATTAGCAAACCTCATTTGAATATCAGAGAAATATACCTAGTAGATATAGCAAAAAGGTTAGATATGTATAAATATTGACAGATAATTACGAAATTTGTAATTTTTAAGTGATCTCATATGAGATCACTGGTAGGTAATGGGTTAATAACATTCTAGAAAATCCGCACAGACTGGACTAGGCTGTCCAGTTCTGCCTCACTTTTTGTGAACAACTTCAAGTCGTGGTTCAGTGGTTCAGTTTTCTCTTACCTCTTCCCAGATCATACTCCAGCTTAGTCTTCAGTAGTATTTCACTCAAGGGGATCATTCCCAGCACAATGATCAGTGGGGACATAATGTCCCCTTGGAAGATTCCTCTCTTGAATTTTCGCCTGCCCTTATACCTGATGCCTTACTGTCAGTTCAGTTCTCTAACGTTTCATGCTTTTCCATATAAGGCTTCTCATATTTTCTTCGATTTAACAATATATATATATATATATATATATATATATATATATATATATAATAGACATATATATATATATATATATAATAGACATATATATATATATATATATATATAATAGACATATATATATATATATATATATATAATAGACATATATACATATATATATATATATACATACATGCATATACATACATACATATATATATACATACATATATATCTTAATATATAAATCTGAAGTTGTGTGTCTGTGTGAAGCCTTTTTGAAAGCTTATAGAAATCCACATTTTCCACTTTTTCGTAAATTGTTTTACATCAATGGAATTTTCTCGATCTGAACTTTCCAGTGCAGTAATTAGATTTTAAAAATTCCGTTTACTTTGTGTGGTTTAAGGGAGATTTGGCTGTTGTTTCTAGCAACTTTTATATTTCATCCCTTCTACCTGGAACGTCATTCTTACACACGCGCTCAACATAAAAATAGAGAGTAAGAGTGGGAGAGGGAGAGAGAGAGAAAGTGATACATACAACGTCATAGATTAAACTTTCATCTCAGTATTCTTTACCTATTTTTCATAACATAGATACGTAAAAACACACACAGCCACACATACATGACCTGTGCAAGTAAACACAATCATTCACATCGTGGTATATTTACAAAACATTGATGGCATAACTACAGAGTTGTATCCCCCAACTTTGGAAGGTCATAACTTTCATAAAAATGAATATTTTTTAATGAAATTTTCTATGCATATATTATTTATTATGTAGATTCCAAATATACAAAAATTTTCGGTGAAAGTGTTTTGGAAGGGGGTGGGGTACAATATTCGGAAATTCCACTTAAATTCCTCTTAACTTCCAGGAAAATGAATATTTTTTCATGAAATTTTGTACAAATGTACCTTGAGCTATGTACATTTCAAGCATGTAGGAATTTTGAAGGAAACAACTGTAGGTTATTTTTGAGAAGTGTTCCCCACTCGGTGGTGTTTCGGAGCAAGTCGTCCATAATTGTTTCATTTTTCTCTATTATGTACTTATGTGCATCCTTAGATTTCTAATGAAGTAATAGGCAGTGAAGAGAAGCAGTCATAAGAAAACTTTTAACTACCCCTATTCCTTTCTCTCCCCCTCTCTACCTCTTCCTCTCTCGCTCTCTCAAAAGCATACACGTGCAAGTACACAATCATTCAGTAAAACATAACTCATGTTCGTCAATGTTTTGTAAATTTACCACGATTTTCACTAGGATGTTAGGGTTAGGGTTTTAGGGTCAGGGTTAGGGTTTAGGATTAATGTTACGGTTACGTTTTTTAGGGTCAGGGTTAGGGTTAGGGTTTAGGGTTAGTGTTAGGGTTAGTGTTAGGATTAGCGTTGGGTAATCGTGCGGGTGTTAATCTGAAAAATTACAGATATGTGAAAAGTACCGACCCTGCTATCTATTATAACTTTTGTTGTTCTGTTTAATATATACATAGATTATGCCTCCAAAGAAGAGAGTTTGCTGGGGAAAGACAGCAACCAGTTTAAAATGACAGCCACAGACTGCAGCAATTCACCACATTCCAGTAGTTACTTTGAACATAATGCAAAATGGTGCATCAACACCTTCTGCCTAATCTGATAGAATTCTGGCAAAACTGTTTAGCAACAGATCGCCAGCAATTGCTTCATCACAAATTGCCATCCTAGCTCCTGTGAAAAGGGATTACCCTGCTATGTATAATCAGGGCAGCGCAAAAAGTTGTTTTGCACAAGCATTTCTATAGCCAATTACACGGATGAAATTTACGTATGCTTAATAATTTTACACAAAACAGCCTTCAGACTTTCCCTATTAATTTCACCGTCTTTTGAATTATGAACATATTTACATCATAAGGGTTTTTCGTTGTAAGGCTTTCTTTTTTAGTTGATTTTCAGCTAGCAAGACTTATCGTAGATGGCATAATAAGTCACACCCGGACAAGGTCGGGTTATACTGCTAGTATATATATATATATATATATATATATATATATATATATATATATATATATATATATATATATATAAAGAATAAAAAGTTTAGGAAGGTATAACAATGCACTATCGTCATCGGACTATAGTTTACCAAGTTACAACAGGTACACAGTCTATTTTTTGTTCTATAGTGCATTGTTATACCTTCCTAAACTTTTTATTCTTTACAAACAATACACAATGCTTCAAGCTAACTACAATACTCTCCTATATATATATATATATATATATATATATATGTTTATATATGCACACATACATATGTATCAAGTTTTGCTTTTTTCTATTTTTCTCACGCACCAATTGGCTTACTCAGTAGATTTCATCTCTTCCCACCCCCAATCGCCAATATTCATATAATCTGCTTCTACTCACGAGTTAAACTTTTGGAATGTTAATTGTCTAAACGATATGCGTCACTGACCCCAAAAATCTGTTTAGCTTCTATAAGTTACACGTTGCATACAATGTGCACCCCGACTTGTGAGCAGGTCTTTGATTCAAAATATTACTGCTTTCGCTACTAGCGCACCAAAAAAGCGTCTCAACTTTTGCACAGTGAGCAGAATCGTTAGCACGACAGCCGAGCTACGTTCTCATTTGCAGCTAGGTTCTCATTTGCAGCTAGGTTCTCAATTGCAGCTAGGTTCTCATTTGCAGCTAGGTTCTCAATTGCAGCTAGGTTCTCAATTGCAGCTAGGTTCTCAATTGCAGTTAGGTTCTCATTTGCAGCTAGGTTCTCAATTGCAGCTAGGTTCTCATTTGCAGCTAGGTTCTCAATTGAAATTCCGCCGAGGTCGACTTTACCTTTTTTTTTCCATCCTTTCGAAACCGACAAGTTAAACACCAGTGGGACACTGGGCGGGGGGGGGGGACGATGTAATCGATTTTACCACCACCGCCCGCCGCCGCCGCCACCATTACCACCACCACCACCACCTCCTCCACCTCCTCCTCCACCACCACCACCACCACCACCACCATATCTCTCTCACCCTTTCATATTGTTCTGTTTACCTATTATGACTTTATTGTGAATCCATATATTTTTCTTTCTTTGTTTTCTCTCCACAGTATTATGGTAACCGTCACAAGATGGGCATAGTCGGACGTCAGAATGAAGTTGAACAGCTAAACAGAAAAGCTCTGAAAATAGCACGCGAAGTGGCTGATAACACAGGAACTTTAATGGCGGGGAACTTAAACAACACGACTGTTTACAACCCGAGCGACAAGGACGCTGTAGATACCGTCAACACTATGTTTAAGGTTGATTTCTATTTATTTAAAGTCTTTTATTGAATTTGATTCCAAGTTATGGTTTTTTTTTTCTATATTTTTAATCGTTTACCCTGGTAAAGAAGAGAAGGGATGAGAATACTTTTTTAAGGACCTTGGGGACTGAGATAACAAAGGAAGTTTGTTTTTCAATCTGGAAAACTCTCACTCTCCTTCTTTCTCTCTCTCTCTCACGCGCATACACACATATGTAAACGATGTGCTTTTGCAAAATTTCCGAGTGGCTGTGTGGTAAGTAGCGTAGCTTGCTTACCAACCACATGGTCCCGGGTTCAGTCCCACTGCGTGGCACCTTGGGTAAGTGTCTTCTACTATAGCCTCGGGCCGACCAAAGCCTTGTAAGTGGATTTGGTAGATGGAAACTGGAAGAAGCCCGTCGTATATGTATGTATGTATATATATATATATATGTATGTGTGTGTGTGTGTGTTTGTTTGTGTTTGTCCCTCCCAACATCACTTAACAACCAACGGTGGTGTGTTTACGTCCCCGTAACTTAGCAGTTCGGCAAAAGAGGCCTATAGAATAAGTACTAGCTTTACAAAGAATAAGTTCTAGGATTGACTTGTTCGACTAAAGGCGGTGCTCCAGCATTGTCGCAGTCAAATGACTGAAACAAGTAAAAGAGTAAAAAGAGAAAAAGTGTATCAAATCTTAGCGACAAAGCTTAAAATAATCCGAGTATATGTTTAGGTAAATTATCCCGTGATCTGTTCAGCAGTCACGAAACCGAAAACACGCATCCAAGCCTATACCTGTATTTCATATATTTCAATGAGATTCATTTCACTTTCAGGAGCAAGTGATATGGGCGAAAGAAGAAAAAGCAGATTTCATTTTAGGAGAAACTTTCTATTCTCTCGCAGAAGCCTCGTTGTGTTTGGAAGCCATTAAAGCTTATGGTGATGGTGAGTGATTTTTTTTATGTAGGCATGTTTATTTTTAACGACTCAGTCACGAAAGAATTAACAGTGGTGGGAACTTTTTGAAAGCCCCCCCCCCCGAAGTACGGTGGATGAAAATGAGGATATACATATTTGAGGGCATATAAGATGCACGTTTAAAAATGTCTGGAAAAAACCATACTAGGTTCTATATGCAAAATTGGGCCCATATGGGATTCTGGAAATGGAATTTTGGATGCAGATGTAGCTGATTGGTTAAGAAGTGCGCTTCGAAACCACAAGATGCCATTGCGTGGCATCTGGAGCAAATGTTTTTGACAATAGCTTCGATTCGACCATGCATCATGGTAGAAGTTTGGTAGCCCATCGGATGTCCTGTATTCGTAAATGAAAAGCCCAGCTGCGTTCCATAGAGTAGCTCACTGGTTCTACCAAAGAACTACGTTCAAGACACAACTGCCTCTCGTATATGGGAGAATTTACGAAAAAAACAACAAACGAAGACAGGTGGTGTAGACGACAAACAGATGTATTAGTTTAACGCTCGGGAGTAGAGAAAGTCTTTGACGTTTCGAGCTACGCTCTTCAACTGAAAGGAACACAGAAAGAAATAAGGAGAGAAACAAGGAGAAAAAAATACACAGTCACTTAGCACGATAACCAAACGAATTTCCAGTTCATTTGATAGAACTGGATTACTTATCGCACAAACCCTGACAAATCTATTTCACTCTATTTTATGTTTTATCGCAGGTTTACCTGCAGTAATAAACCTTGCCCCTACTTGGAAAGATCACACGGTGGATGATATCCCATTAGAGGAAGCTTGCAGGAAACTTGAAGAAGCTGGAGCTGCAGTTGTAGGTCTCAACTGTAGCAGAGGACCCAAGATGACAGTGCCTCTTTTGAAACGTATCAGAGAAGCTTGTAAGGTAACATATTGTCTTTTATCTGCAATTTTTTTTCTTATTTTGAAAGTTTTTGTCCTGTCACTACAACAACCTGTTATCATCATTTTAACTTTTCAGGGCCCAATAGCAGCTTTGCCCGTCCCTTATCGCACTGATGAGAAAACGGTAACATTTCAATCGTTCAAGGATCTTTGTACAGGTTTGATGTTTTATTTGCTCTATTTATTTACTTTCTGTTATTATTTTTTTTTCATTGGTTTCAATTATTGAACGGACAACTGCTCTTCTGGTTCAACGGGTTTCTCACGTCGGTTATGTTAACCTCAGCATGTTTTTATTCTGGTACTTCATTTGAGAAGAAAGACAAAGTGAAACTGAAGACATTTGATTGTCACAGGCGCGCGCGCACGCGCACACACAAACGCTCACATATATGTATCCATATATATGTGTGTGTATACCACTGGATTTGGTTAAAAAGAGACGATGAACGAGGGCTAGAAGAATACTGAGCTTTATTTGATAACCAGTTGATCTAGCAAGCGGGGCCTCATATCAGTCAGGGGGCCGGTGCACATTGATATATACATATATATATGTGTATGTATATATATATATATATATATATATATATATATATATATATATGAATGATTTTACTAAGATTTGGAGTACAGGAAGTACCTGTGCAGATGAATAATTTTTAGTGGGTGTAGCTTGCACTGCACTACCCCCACTTATTAGCCCAAGAAGACTTTCACCGGTGTGACAAGAGAATTGACAAGAGAATCTCACCTGCGAACCCATGGAAAACAAACCTCACCCAGCTATTCTGATTATATGTCTGTGCACACGTTTGAATGTGGTGTGTGCCAGAGGGTTTGCAAATCCAATGGGGGTCTTAAAAGACATGTTAGGATCCACAATGAGCAGAACTTACTTGCAGGTATTGGTAGTGCAAATCAGAGGTGCAATATGTGTGGGTGTTTTTTTCAAAACACTGTCTGGTTTAAAAAGCCACATCAGACGCCATGAAAGGGCTAAGGTGTAGGTGCAGGAGGTGGTCAAACTCTGTTTAAGGAGTAGACAACCACCATATATATATATATATATATATATATATATATATATATATATATAATTATATAGTAAAGTCTATTTGCCAACGCAACGTGGCAGTCCTATGCACGACGATGTTACTACATTTTAGCCTCAAGAAAACATCTTTTCCAGCTGGTTACTAACACATGATCTGTGTCCGCATTCCTGATTTTTTTTTCAATTTGGTGGGAATGCAAACAGATGTCAGTTTCTATAGAAAGAAAAAAATCAGAAGTGTTTTGTGTGTGAGAATTCGATCCACCTCAAAGCCTTTTACCCGCGGTGGAGGAAAGCACGAAGCTCTCCGCCGTTACGACCAATTCCTCAAGGTGGGAATATAAGACGC
>NC_142948.1:30562777-30570277 GCF_046866305.1 Octopus bimaculoides | reverse complement strand
ACACTATATAAGTTATATCATATTGTCTCAGTGTCCTATTTATAGGACACCGAGTATTTCCAGGAGTTTTAATAATCATTTTTTTCATTTTAACCTATTTTCAATCATCTGTAAAAATTTAAAAGTAATATTCGTAAATTTAAGTACTCTGGGACTTAACGAGTTAAGGGGGCGGCATATTTCACCTTTGTATAACCTACCGTAACTGCATGATAGAGTACACGCAGTTTTTGATCATATTCTCTTCTGTGGGTGGTTTTACTCGGAGGAGATATTTGCGAAGTGTTGTATTACTTCTGATTACTGTTCTGATGTCATATGGGCTGCATATCTTTTGTATCTTTTCCGAGATGCCTTTGACATAGGGTAGACAGACAGTGGTCAGTTTTTGGGTTTCATCTTCTCTCCTCTTCCTTATTGGAGTGGATAGTATGTTTTCTGGGTAGTTGTTGCATAGTAGATTGTTCCTTAGCCTGAGCATTTCTTCGTGGCGTGTATTAGGATTGCTACTTAAAGTCTTAGGGAAACGGGACTTGAGAAATAATATCAACAGAAAAAATAACACCAGAAAAAAAGACTACCTTAGAAATGAGAACAGAGTACCCCATTAATCAAATAAAGGGTTGGGTTCGAAATTGCACCAGAACACCTGACGAAGGCTGGAGAATACATCAGCCGAAACGTTGTGGTAACAAGAAACACGGTAAGGATACCTATCCGTCCATTGTATATAATGTACGTAATTCCTCATCTCAAAAATATAGAATATTAATGTCTAAAAGACAAAAAAAAAAAGAAAAATAAAGAAAAGAAAAAGAACAAAAAACACAATGGTAACGGGTTCACTAAATCAGATAAAATTGATAAACGTCACCCTTTCAAAGCCTAGCCAGACTCATGCGCCCTGTTTTCCGGTTTCTATGGCGTATGTGTTCCCCCCCAGCTGGACAGGACGCGAGTCCATCGCAGCTTTGCACAAGAAACAAGAAGAAAGAGTGAGAGAAAGTTGGGGCGAAAGAGTACAACAGGGGTCGCCACCACCTCCTGCCGGAGTCTCGTGGAGCTTAGGTGTTTTCGCTCAATAAACACTCACAACGCCCGGTCTGGGATTCGAAACCGCGAGTCCGCTGCCGTAATCATTGCGCATCTACCCACTAAATCAGATTTAATCTGGAATTAAGCAGCAACAAAAATGACAAAAATGATAGCAACAACAAGGCTACTACCACCACCTTCAACAGCAAAAACATCACCCCCACCCCCACCATCAACAACAACCAACGATTATTATTAGTGAGTCAACAAGAGAGACCTCGAAGTGGTAGCTCGACATACTAGAACCAGTAGTCAACTCTTTTGTAAATCATATTCCACTGTGTTGAATGAAATATAGGACATTTTTTTCTGTGCAACCATGTCGACGACTGAGACCTAATGACATTTTTGTCAAATATTATCTACGTGTGGTAAGAATTTTGCTTCCCAGATATTATTATTATTTATTATTATTATTTTGCTTCCCAAATATTATCTACGTGTTGTAAGAATTTTGCTTCCCAGATATTATTATTATTTATTATTATTATTATTTTGCTTCCCAGATATTATTATTATTTATTATTATTATTATTTTGCTTCCCAAATATTATCTACGTGTTGTAAGAATTTTGCTTCCCTCTTGATTCGGTCCCTCTGCGCGACACCTTCAGAAGGTGTCTTCTGTTAGTCTCGGGCCAACCGCAGCCATGTGAGTGGATTCTGTAGATGGACGGTCAAATAAAAACTCGCCGATAATATACAGGGTTGGCCAAAAGTCACCTGAGAGTAAATCAAAACCATTTAATTTCACGATTTATATATGTTTAAGAAGTGAATGAATTTAATAAAAGCATCTAAATATGAAACATCATGAAAACTGTTCAAACTGAAGTCTGTCTTGAGCGACACATTTTCCCATTCGAGTCGATACAAAATTACAGATAGTATTTATGGAACTTTGATTTACTGTCGGCTGACTTTTGGCCAACCCTATGTATATATGAAGGTGTAAATATATATATATGAAAACAATAAATTAAATAGAGAGATACAATTGACAATCCAATAATTTATTTATATCATCATAATATAACATAATATACAATGAATATTGTTGTTGTTGCCACTCCATCGCTTACGACGTCGAGGGTTCCAGTTGATCTGATCAACGGAACAGCCTGCTCGTGAAATTACCGTGCATGTGGCTGAGCACTCCACAAACACGTGTACCCTTAACGTAGTTCTCGGGTATATTCAGCGTGACACAGTGTGACAAGGCTGACCCTTTGAATTACAGGCACAACAGAAACGGGATTTAAGAGTGAGAGAAAGTTGTGATGAAAGAGTACAGCAGGGTATGCCACCATTCCCTGCCGGAGCCACGTTGAGCTTTAGGTGTTTTTTTGCTCAATAAACACTCACAACGCCCGGTCTGGGAATCGAAACCGCGAGTCCGCTGCCCTAACCACTGGGCCATTGCGCCTCCACACAATGAATATAATATAATATAATATGATATAACAAAAAAAATCATTAAAAACCCAAAAGAACTTACAATATATGTGTGTGTGTGTGTATTAAGTGAAAATTTTTTAAAACTTGGTAATGGAATTGTTCGGTCGTGAAGTTCTGATCAATCTCTGGGTGTTATACATCTATTGTCGGTTTAACGTGAGACTCCTGTTTGGATACATCGAATGAATCAAACTTGTCTACATTCTGATATTGTAATTTGTCAGGTAAAGTGTATCCTCGTGATGAATCCCCACCGCTCCCTAGTTCCGGAGTGTAATTTCTATTATTCGCTGTAAAAAATTGACCATTTCGAAAGGCTTGTAAATATAAGGGCTTCTAATATCAAGAAGAAAAAGAAGTGAAGAATGTATCAAATAATGTTGTTGTTTGGAAAGACGTAATGGTCATCGTTAGAATGTTTCTGTTGCAGAACGATGAAAATTTGTGCAACGCTAGAAAGTGATTAAAAAAAAACAAAACAAGGGAAATAACTCGATTATTGGAGTTACTTCCCTTGTAACAATAATTTCAATTCTATCTCAACCAAGTTTTTGGACTCCAACAAAGTTGGCGATGCCTACCTAATGTTGATAACTACTTTTCCGCTTGCCTGCCTACCCGCTTGCAGGTATGTATGTATGTATGTATGTATAAATGTGCATATACATACATGCTTTGTGCATGCGTGCGTGTGAGTGTGTCTATGTATGCAGTCACACACACACACACAGATATGCTTCTTTATTAGCCATATATATATATATCTGATAAGAACAGATGCACGCATATCTATGTATACGTATATATATATATATATATATATATATATGTGCATATTTGTGTGTGTGTGTGTGTATATATATATATATATATATATATGCGCATATATATGTGCGCGTGTGTATGTGTGTGCATGTGGAGAACAAAAGTGTAAGAAGATGAAGATTGGGTGGAAGTGAGGGTGGAGTTAATCCACTGGATTTTGCACGCTAGTGATAATCTCAGAGATAAGTGTAGACAAGTGTCAAAGAGGATGCAAAAGCTTATTTACAAGATGCAGTAAGAAAAGCAAACGCAATGCCTGATAAAAGAATGTCAACACAACTCGGCTGATGTCTCAAGCGGCCTTGACAAACAGGATTGTCCCTTGCGGAAACAAAATATTTGATTAAGGTTATCTCCACAGATATTCTATAGCAATTGTGTAGAGGCGCAATGGCCCTGTGGTTAGGGCAGCGGACTCGCGGTCATAGGATCGTGGTTTCGATTCTCAGACCGGGCGTTGTGAGTGTTTATTGAGCAAAAACACCTAAAGCTCCACGAGGCTCCGGCAGGGGATGGTGGCGACCCCTGTTGTACTCTTTCGCCCCAACTTTCTCTCACTCTTACTTCCTGTTTCTGTTGTACCTGTAATTCAAAGGGCCAGCCTTGTCACACTGTGTCACGCTGAATATCCCCGAGAACTAAGTTAAGGGTACACGTGTCTGTGGAGTGCTCAACCACTAGCACGTTAATTTCACGAACAGGCTGTTCCGTTGATAGGATCAACTGGAACCCTCGACGTCGTAAGCGACGGAGTGCCAACAACAAAATCTATAGCAATTATATAGCAATTATAAGCCAGCGCTGATTTTAGCTACAACGTTTTGTATCGAGACGTCAGATGTAAACAAGCAATGAGATCGGAAAAACGAAAGAAAAAAGAAATTGGATAATGAGTGCATTTGCCATATTTCAGGCTGGGTGGGTGGGTCTTGCCCCTTCGTTAACAGCCATCTAACCCGTTTAACTCAATGTGTTTGGAGGCAAGAATGGGTTAGATGGGTGCTGATGAAGGGGCAAAAACACCCGAAATATAGCATATACACTCATCTCATTACCCATTTGCACCGCTAACACAGTAGAACGTGGTGTTATTTAATATAGTTTATAGTATTTTATGGTGGTATAATAAAATACCACATACCTACAAATCATCAAAATATTTTCCCTGTATATAAGTATAATTTTGATGCCATATATGTATGTATGTATGCATGTATATGTATATATGGTTTTTATTTTTTTATTTTATTTGTCTCAGTCATTTGACTGCGGCCATGCTGGAGCACCGCCTTTAGTCGAGCAAATCAACCTCAGGACTTATTCTTTGTAAGCCTAGTACTTATTCTACCGGTCTCTTTTGCCGAACCGCTAAGTTACGAGGACGTAAACACACCACCATCGGTTGTCAAGCGATGTTGGGGGTAGAAACACCGACACACAAACATATACATACACACACATATATATATATATATATATATATATATATATATATATATATATACATACGATGGGCTTCTTTCAGTTTCCGTCTACCAAATCCACTCACAAGGCTTTGGTCGGCCCGAGGCTATAGTAGAAGGCACTTGCCCAAGGTGTCACGCAGTGGGACTGAACCCGGAACTATGTGGTTGGTAAGCAAGCTACTTACCACACAGCCACTTGTAACCCAGTTTATATATTTAATCTCAAACACGCTGTCTCCTTCGTGGTACTGTATACACTTATACAGAAACATATACAATACACACACACACACACAGAGAAATAAATACAGATTTGCAAATAAACATATAAAGATATACATCAAAACACACATTAACATGTGGATGCTTATTAGCATGTTTGCGTGGATATGTGTGTGAGCTGTGTGCATGTGCGCATGTATATGTATATGTGTGCGTATGTGTGTGTATGTGTGTGTGTGTGTATGTTTGTATGTTTGTCCATGTAACCAACACAAATATCTCCATATAGTCACAGTAACCGAAAATGTTTTGGATGCTGTGGCCATGAAATACGTTTCTCGTGTCACAAAAAACAAAGACAAATAAAAAAAGCAATAATTATAGAAATACATAAATAAAGAAAGAGAGAAAGAACTGAAATCAAAAGCGCTCACCATAGCATTATCGAACTGTTTATTATTGATTACACATGTGTTGCTGGGAACAGGAACACTTAAACAAGAAAGTTTAAACATTGATACGCCCCTGCACACAAAGACTCACCCACACACACACGCGTCACCCACCTACACATATACACATACACACGCACAGGCACTTACACACACACACACACACACACACACACACACATACACACTTGCATACAGGCACAAACAGACATACGCAAACATACACGTTTGCACACGTTTGTATATCCACACACAATCCTATTCGCAGACGCTACTCAAACACACACACACACACACATACACACACATACACACAGAAACACGCGCAAACACACACACTCACTCACACACACGCACACACACTTTTGTACAGGCACAGACAGACATACGAAAACACACGTTTGCACACGTTTATATATCCACAGACAATCCTACACGCAAACACTACTCACACACACAATCACGTACACACACACACACACCCTCATAGATCTGCCATATCTACTCATATTTCCAAAGGCACGTAGGAGATTACGTAACCCGAGACACGGTCATACGCACTCTCACATACAGATAGACGAACACCTGCATTTACCATTAACTTTTATACGCACATGCACACACTCACGCTCACACTCACGCTCACGCATATACATACACAAACGCACAAACATATTCATTCAGTAACAATTCTTTGATTTATCTGTCACAAACCCCCGGGCGTTTATACAAACTGCGGTAGGGGTTGTAAGATTTGAGGGTATCAGCTCCAGAATCCAACACCACCAACACACACACACAGGCGCACGTACACATAGACACGTAAAGTGGAAGGCACTAAACATGGTATAATGGTTGGTGTAGAATTATTGTGGCTTTTTTTCAATATATTTTATTCAACAAAAACAATAACATGTAACAAAAACATCTGTAAATGATTTTTCCGGAGCATATTTACAATAAGTTCTGGGAGTGATTTTTTCGACTAACATCCTTTAAGCTGGTGCTCCAGCGTGGCCGCAGTCAAATGAAAGAATATATTGGTAGGCCCAAGGATATAGTAGAAGACACCTGCCCAAGGTGCCACGAAGTGGGATTGAACCCAGAACCATGTGGTTGGAAAGCAAGCTTCTTACCACACTCTATCTTGAAATATAACCGAAGTGAATGACTATTCAACAAACAATTGTACCGTAAACATTATACCTAACCGTTTTAGTATTCAAATTATTCTGTCAAATGTAATGCTTATTCATTACGTCCGACTTACTAAAAGCAGAGGTATTGTTTCAGTCGTATTTGTTTGTTTGTTTGTCCGTGGACAAGATATCTCAAGAACCACGGGATGGATTCGGATGAAACTTTCAGAGATGTTTGACCTTGTGCCTAGTATGAACTGATTAGATTTTAGGACCGATCCAGTACCGGACAAGGATTCTGGATAATTTTCTCGGTTTTTTAAATTTAATTTTTGACAGCGGTCGGGTTAATTTTTAGCATTCTCTTCTGTGAGAGCAGTCGAGTTTATTTCAGATATTCTCATTTTAAAAATCATCTCCGGGTAATCGTTCAGAGGACGTTGGTATTGCCTTGGCGGAGGTTTGCGCTCTCTGAGTGCTTTTGATTATATTGTTTTGTTTTTTTAAAATTAATCATCCATTATCTTGTAGCTTTAAGGTTGCGATCTGGCAGAATCCTTCGCACGCCGGGCGAAATGCTCAGCCGAGGTCGACTTTAACTTTCATCCTTTCGGGGTTTGAGTATTGAGGTCGACTAACCCGCCAACCAAATCTCAGGCTTTGTGCCTATAGCAGGAAGGATTATCATCTTTGAGATTTCAATGATGTGATTGTTTAATTTTAGAGGCTGGATCTGGTCAGTTTCAATATAAAACAGATTAGATATTTTGGCCTGATATGGCGTGTAACAAAGTTGGAATTGCATATAACTTAAAATGACATTGTACGTGACTAGAAAGCCCA
>NC_142948.1:30510277-30560277 GCF_046866305.1 Octopus bimaculoides | reverse complement strand
CCTGTTGTCACCACCACCACCACCACCACCACCACAGCCGCCATCGCCACCGCCACCACAAACACCACCACTCCTGACGCCAATATCACCACCACCATTTCCACCACCACTTCCACCGCCACCACCACCGCCGCCGGCGTCGCTACCACCTTCAAAGCCACCTTCACGACGACGACGACGACGACCAACACCTACCACCACCACCAACACCACCATAACGAAACGACGACGACCAACCGCCGCCGCCGCCACCGCCAAGACGACACTAACAACAACAACACCACCAGCAACAAAAGTTATCCAGAGTGAAGGATGTACTACGGATGCAGAGACGTTATTTCGTACGTTACGTGAATCATATTTAAATTCAACGATTTTATCTTATTTACTACATTGCACTGCCCCTTGGTGGGATTGAAAACACTGAAGGTAAGTTATCATGTTTCTCACTTCACAACTACATTATATTTTCATACCGTTTATAACTACACTGCCGTACCATATGAAAACATCTTACCATCCGTTTACCACTGCGTAGCTGTATCACACCATGGGGTTGTTTATCGTTATAGAAAGGGTCGAGGCGGCAGAATCACTAGAGCGTCGGACGAAATGTTAGTAGCGGCATTTCATCTGGTTCTGTACGTTCAGAGCTCGAATCCTGCCGAGGTCAAATTTGTGTTTCATCATTCTTTGCGACATGCTTAAATAGATCCATAGGTTGGGTTGGGCTGGAGGATTATCGCCTGAGTGGGATTATCGCCTGAGTGGGATTATCGCCTGAGTGGGATTATCGCCTGAGTGGCAGTGCGAAGGTGTCATCCACCAGCAGAAGTGGAGTTGTAAGGAAATCACCAACAACGAGTAGTGGAGGCAGCGCTGCACAGTTACAACCCAAGCCCTCACCATACTACTACCACTACTACGACTGCTTAGTAACAATTGTTTCGAATTTTGGCACCACAAGGCTAGCAATGTTATGGGTAGTGGGTCGTCGATTACATCGACCTCATTATTCAACTGGTACTTATTTTATCGACCCCGAAAGGATGAAAGGCAAAGTGGACGTCGGCGGAATTTGAACTCAGAATGTAACGGCAGACGAAATACCGTTCGGCATTTCGCTCGGCGCGCTAACGATTCTGCCAGCTCACTTGATAAGTAATATTGATTACCAAAACAGTTCTTTTGTCATAAAGCACAACGCTTGTTGACTTCAGGTGATCGATAGATGCTAAAAGCATTAAGAAATCGATAGATAACTGATAGAATGAATGGCCAATGGCGGTTGAGTATTATTCTAACACGAACTACCGGAGTGAAACCGCAAAATTATAAAACACGTAAATAATATTTGTTACTATAGAAAATTGCAGACATTCTCAGTTTCACATTGCGTCGTACTCAATAGCTTGTATAGTCATTTGCGCTTGGGAAAAAGTGAATGTAGAAACGTAACAAGCGAAGATGATTGGTAAATATGGCCGATCGTTATGAGTGCATAGTTGAGAAGTTCAACTGACAATCTCTTTAGTCGTGCGTTCGATCCCATTGTTTGAGATCTTGTAAAAGTATTTTTCACTCCAATCTTTGAGGTTAGCAAACACGTTAAGATAGTATAATTTTTGCTTTTGCACAACTTGTGCAGAATATCTGTGTATGCACACACAAACATATATATATACATACATATGTTTAAACTTTTATACATGCAAACATACACTCGTATAAACAAACATACATGCATACCAACGAACATACATGCTGAATATTCTTTTACTCTTTTACTTGTTTCAGTCATTTGACTGCCGCCATGCTGGAGCACACCTTATAGTCGAGCAAATCGACCCCAGGACTTATTCTTTGTAAGCCTAGTACTTATTCTATGGGTCTCTTTTGCCGAACCGCTAAGTTATGGGGACGTAAACACACCAGCATCGGTTGTCAAGTGATGCTGGGGGGACAAACACAGACACACAAACACACATATACATATGCATATATACAACGGGCTTCTTTCAGTTTCCGTCTACCAAATCCACTTACAAGGCTTTGGTCGGCCTGAGGCTATAGTAGAAAACACTTGCCCAAGGTGCCACGCATTGGGATTGAACCCGGAACCATGTGGCTACCACACAGCTACTCCTGCGCCTACCAGTAATACATACATACATACAGACAGACAAACAGATAAACAAAGAAACGTACAGACAGACAGACACCCCGAAAGATTGTCAGAAAGACATACAGACAGTAAAATTGGGACGTGCTTGGGGCTTTCTTTCCTTCCTCAGAACAGTTACATCATTTGGCCAATTAGTGTCATGTCTGAAAGCATGTAACATGTAAGTGTTCAGGATATGTCCGATTGCGTGTAGCCACCCTCGTTTTGAACGTGTGTATACGCATGTATGTATGTATGTATGTATGTATGTATGTACATATATATATGTATATATATATATATATACACACACATATACGTGTGTGTGTGTGTGTGTGTGTATACGTATATATACATGATGCATCCATACGTACATATATATATATTTACATAATATATATATGCATGTATATATATATACATGATGCATACATACATGCATATATATATATATATCATGTATATATATACATGATGCATACATACATGCATATATATATATATATATATATATATATATATATATATATATATATACTTATCTTTGTGTGTGTGTATATATATATACACATATACATACATACATACATACATTATATATATGTATATAGATGAATACATGCGTATATTTCTATACATACAGGTACACATGCACGCTCACACACGAACCCCCCCCCCCCCCCACACACACAATCACACACACACTCAAACATGACCAGGTAGGTAATGGAGTTCACTGACAAGCCGGAAGTGATCAATTAACGGCTGCAGGTATCAGCGTTACCGTTTTCCAATGAGCTTGAAGATATTTAAATCAGAGCCAGTCTTCGTAACGGTCTGTTGGTCATACTGCTATAATCATCATCATTGTTATATAACCAGTACCACCATCAACACCACCCCGCCACCGTCACCGCCGCCGTCGTGGTGGTGGTGGTGGTGGTGGTCATCGTCGTTGTCACCGTCCGGGAGGTCTATCACCAATATAGGTCTGATTACTTTCCGTGGTCAGTCCCATACCTATACCTGACCGTGCATCTCAAAATGTTTTCGGTCACTTCGGGTGGAGAGTTGAGTGCTACTTTTTCTCCCATTTCTTTTCACAATTTGTCTGAGGAATTTCAATCTTCTTCATCTACGGAAAAATCTTCCAGATTTCTTTTAGCACTTGCAAGAGAAATCCCGTTTCCCGCATCTCTTGTCGTAGCTGAAGCGATTTTAACAGCTGTAGCGGAGGCGGTGGTGGAGGCAACGGAATCGGCGGTGACGGTTTATTCGTTTCATTTAAAATTTTCTTCGTTTTTTTTTCTTCTTCTTTTCTTCTTTAGATATGTTATGGGTATTGTTGTTGATGTTGCTGTTGTTGTCGTTATTACTGGTATTGTCGAATGCGTTACTGAATTGTTGATTAGCTGGTCTACTAGCAGACACAAATTTATAAGCATTTTGTGTTTCTTTTCGGTGGTGCGGAAGTGACGTCATTCATTGTCGTCAACGCGACGTCAATATTCTCTTGGCATTTCGGACAAGGAACACGTCACGGCATCGAACGTTATCATTAGTTATTTCTCCACCATGTTTCCAAATATTTGGAAAATACTTTTTCCAGTCAGTTCAAGAAACTTAAAAAATATTAATGTGTACCCCCTGCAAAACACGGGGTGTCTCTAAACGGATATACTACCAGCGCAGTCCAGGCAATGTTAAAAACAAGGCTGTACCAATTAAAATGGATGAACGGGGCCTCAACAAGCTGAATAGATTGAAAACACTCTTACGACTTACAGAGCTCCAAGTTACCGTGTCTTTCCAGTATGGCGGTCATAATAATAATAATAATAATAATAATGGTTTAAAATTTTGCGGGGTTGATTACATCGACCCTAGATCTCAAATGGTACTTAATTTATCGACCCCGAAAGGATGAAAGGCAAAGTCGACCTCGACGGAATTCGAACTCAGACTGTATCGACGGGCGAAAAAGTGCTGAACATTTCGCCCAGCGTGCTAATGGCTCTGCCAGCTCGCCTTAATAACAACAACAATAATATCCGTCAAATGTAAACAATAATCTTTTCTACTGTAGGCACAAAGACTGAAATTTGGGGAAGTGAGATGGTCGATTACATGGTCTCCAATGTTTCGCTGGTACTTGATTTATCGACCCGGAAAGGATGAAAGGCAGAGTAGACTTCAGCGGAATTTGAACTCAGAACGTAAAGACGGACAAAATACCGCTAAGTATTTTGCCCAGCGTGCTAACGATTCTGCCAGCTCGCCTTATTATTATTATTATTATTATTATTATTATTATTATTATTATTATTATTAATAATAATAATATTAATCCTTTCTATTATGGGCGCAAGGCCTGAAATTTGGGGAAGGGAGATAGTCGATTACATTGACTCCAGTGTTTCGCTGGTACTTGATTTATCGACCCCTAAAGGATGAAAGGTAAAGTCGGCCTCGGCGGAATTTGAACTTTAGACGTAGCGGCAGACGAAATACCGCTAAGCATTTCGGCCGGCGTGCTAACGAGTCTGCCAGTTTGGTGCCATAATAACAACAATAGCAAAAATAATCGATAATACATTTATTTCTTCTAATTGTAGTTCAAAATGGAGTTGCACTTGAAGAAGGGTATGTCTCCAAAGAAAACTACGGAAAGGTAACTTTATACATTACTTTCATCTTTGTGACATTTTGATGATAAAACAAATAAAACACACAAAAAAAAATAGAAACCGAAAAGCAAAATGGAGTGGTTGTGTGGTAAGTAGCTTGCCTACCAACCACATTGTTCTGGGTTCTCATCCTACTGCTTGGCACGTTGGGCAAGTGTCTTCTGCTACAGCCTCCAAAGCCTTGTGAGTGGATTTGGTAGACAGAAACTGAAAGAAGCCTGTCGTATATATATATATATATATATATATATATATATATATATATATATATATATATATATATATGTGGGTGCCTGTGTGTGTGAATATGTTTGTGTGTCTGTGTTTGTCCTCGCACCATCGCTTGACAATCGTAACTTAGCGGTTTTTGTTGAATAAAAATTATTGAAAAAAAAGCTGCAATAATTATGCACCAACCTTAATATATATATATATATATATATATATATATATCTATATATATATATATATATATATATATATATATATATATGTGTTGGTTTCAAATTTTGACACAAAGACGGCAAGTTCCGGGGAGGGGTTAGGTCAATTACAAAGATTCCAGTGGCCAACTGGTTCTTATTTTATCGACCCCGAAATGATGAAAGGTAAAATCGAACTCGGCAGAATTTGAACTCAGAACGTAAAGACGGTACGAAATACTGCTAAGCATATTCTCCGGCATGTTAATGAATTTTCCAGCTTATGGACTTAATAACAATAATAACAATGTCCCCGTACTTGATAACAACACTGGACTTAATAACGAAAATGACAATGTTCCTTGTCTGAGAGTTTTTGTGGTCTGCTAGAAACAGCAGCTAAATCTCATACCACACTCCGTCTTTCTAAATAGAGAATGCATGCATTAGAAAACACGGACCTCGAGACGTAATAAATATACAAATAAATATCAAGATATAGTCGATTCGCTTGATTAGGGCCCAGTTGGAGGGCTAAAGAGCAATAAGAATTGCAGTAAATATAACATGAGATATAACAATCAATCTCTCTTTCAAGTCAAAATATCGATTATATATTTCTGTCACACGTAACGTCTGCTCAGGTGTTATTACGTTGATTGATGGTGCAACAATTCGATGACAATTAGCTATTATCGAATTGAGGAAAACATGACAAAACAATACGTTCACCATAGCATCAAGCACTGTATACTGGTACACGTACGCTTATTCAGATACTCGTGTTTATACATGAACACACACATACACACACACACACACACACACACACACACACGCGTTTATATATGTATACACAAATACACACACATGCACTTACACACACATACAATACCAATCTTGAGGAATTAGGTTTCTCAAAATCAAAAAGAAGAAACAACCTGATTCGAAGGCTACAGATCTAACCCATCACTGGAACTGTAAGATATGTATATATATGTGTGTGTGTGTGTGTATGTATATATATATATATATATATATATATATATATATTCATTCTTTCTCTCAACAATCTGTTGATACTTCTAATCGGTTGATAATAAAACTGAAAATGTTTGACTCGTACATTTTAGGCGATTTCCGGAAATCGACGTACTGCGACGCTACATTCTCTACCAAACATCATGGCCGCCATTTAAATGTCAACATGATCTGAAACTATCAAACTGTCCCTCAGATGTAAATGTATATCGTCAATATGATACATGGAGGAAAAAATACTTAGCGCAGGTATGTGTTAACTCAATCAATACAACCGCATATCAGTTAAGAGATATTTTCATTCAAAACGTGATAAATGTTTGTACTCTTTGTTGTTTTTCTTTTCATTCTCTTGCAGTCTTTGCACATAAGCATCTATTCCATTAAGAGGAAGGCATAAAAATGCTTCCCGTTAAAACTTTGATATCTTTCATCGAAGCTCTAAAAGAAAAGGACTTAAAGTTTTAATATATTTTGCAGCAAATATCGATAAAATCTAAGTTGAAATACGATATCTGTATGTGTCTGTATAAATGTGTGTGTGTGTATATATATATATATATATATATATATATATATAAATATATATATTATACATAAGTTGAAATGCAGATATCTGTGTGTATGTGTGTGTATATATATATATATATATTATATTTCGAGATGGTCACTTTTTCATGGCAAATAAACACATGCATTATTATATAATCCACATATATACATACATACATACATACATACATACATACATACATACATATTGCTTTCTCGATTTCGCTGTTTGAGTGTTTTGAAGGAGAGGATTTAAAAAAAAAGGGAGAGAGAGAGAGAAAACAGCTTTTAAAAATAGAACAAAAGAAGCTACATCTATTTGCGATGAATGCGTGAATATATTTTGAGTTCAGGTATGGATTTTGCTATGAAGGCACAATGGGGAGTTGGTGATTTTGATTTTGCCTGGGATTGGGCAAGTGTGTCTGTTGATTGCAAGATGTGGTTCTTTTATTGCTCCTTTTCTTCAACTCAAATTGTCTTGTGACAGTCCAGTTTTTTTCTTTTTCTACGAGGCTATATATTTCTTCGTTATACAGCAGTAGAAATATTTTGACAAAATACATTCAATGAAATTCTCGACATTGTTCCACTCTACAACCTGTGCCAATATTGCTTGTATTTCAGAACTACAGTTCAAATGAGGAAAGAGTGAAAACAGTATCGAGTAGAACTGGAAGTCAGAAAGGTACCAGTAACAGATCAAGCAACACTACAGCCTCATCAAGACGCAAGTAACCTCATGTCTCTCTATCTGTTTGTCTATCTATCTGTCTCTATCTTTGTCTGTCTGTCTGTCTCTCGCTCTTTTGTTCTATCTGTTTCTCATTATCTCTTTTTCTTTTCCTTTCTCTTTTTTTTTTATCTGGTGCTGCATTCATTCTCTAGACTCTCCTTTTGTGACTCTTTTTCTCTTTCTGTGTCTCAGTATACATACACACATACATACATACATACATACATATGTGTGTGTGTATAAATATATATATCTTTATATATAAAAATGAGAATGTGTGTCTGTCTGTCTGTCTGTCTGTCTGTGTGAATCCCTAAAACTCGAGAACTACGCAACCAATTTCATTCAAATTTTACAGATGCCTTACTTAGGGTTCCAGTTGTGTTTTAGTCAAAAATTTTTTTAACTTCTTGCGGAGTTCGAGCCCACGGCAACATAATATCTCCTCCACTATTTAAGTATTACGTGTCAAAAGTGAAACAAAAACACTCATGTCAAATACTTTCACTTTAAAAATGAAACTATTCTACTAACTGAAACAATCACATTTTGATACTGTAATGACAGATACTTTCAGAGAGAGAGAGAGAGAAAGAGAGAGAGAGAGAGAGAGAGAGAGAGAGAGAGAGAGAGAGAGAGAGAGAGAGAGAGAGATGTATATGTATACATATAGATGTATATGTACACGTTATTCCACTAACTGAAACAATCACATTTCGATACTGTAATTACAGATACTTTCAGAGAGAGAGAGAGAAAGAGATGTATATGTATACATATACATGTATATGTACACGTATATGCATAGATATATATAGATATAGATCTATATGCATACATGTATATGTATACATATGTGTAGATGTATATATGTATGTACATGTAATATGTACACATATATACATATATATACATGTATACAGATATCTATACATATATACACCCATCACACACAAACACATGCACACACACACACACATTAGTCATTTGTTTTCTTATCCAAAACTACGTCAAAAGTACTGAACGGATCTTTATGAAATTTGGAAATTATATTCTATGTATAACGGCCATGAAAATTCATATATTTTTGATGTTGATGAAATTTTAACCCGAACATAACAGATGAGCATTATTTGTAATTCAACGGTACAACGGTGTAAGACTACCCTTTCAGATATACTTACATTGGGATTTCTGCAATGTGGTGCATAAATTGTCAAGTAAATGAGACGCATCTTTGCCTCCACTGATTCACTTGCAAAGTGTTGAGTAAAATTATTTCGTTGCAGACCTCCTTTGGGTCTTTTTATTATCACTGCGACACACATAGTCCCCAGTTGGTAACATTGATTTCAAGGCCCTCCTAGATGAGAGACTGGCATTCCACTTAATGTCTATGTTCCATGCTGGCATGGATTGGAGAGTTATTAATGTAGAAATATGGTATCGGAGCTACTAACAGTTGAGGGTTGCGTAGTCTAGACGGCGTTTTTAGGTTTCATTATTCTCTTTAACCCGGGCAAAGCCGGGTATTTCTGCTAGTATATATATATATATGTAAATATATATATATATATATATACATACATATACGCATGTATGTATACGTATATACGGCATATACATAAATGCATCATATATGTGTACCCCCCCCCCATATATTTATATGTATGTATATATAATAAGTGTGCTTTATTCTATTATTCCAGGGATTTATGAAAGCGAAGATGAGAAAAACTACATGACAGAACCAGGCGAATGGACCCCAAGTCGTTTCCTTTATAGTGCAAAATATGGAAACCTTTACCAACTCAAGTAAGATCTATTGAATTCTGTCATATAATATAATAATATAAAATATAGACATTTAAAAGGATACACTGAATGTAATTTGTAGAACTCTACACGTGCTCCCTTTCGGTTGGACGGCCTGTGTCTAGTTCTGGAAATTACATCGCAAATCGACAGACTACGCTGACGATCCTGCAGATATTTACTTATGTAAATTTTAACAGGTGAAACCATGGTACGGAGGTTAACCGTTTCTATTTAGTATTTTTTCATCTGTCTTGCCCTTTTACAGTCTGTTGTGTCGCTGAATTTTTACTGAGAGAATATATTTTTTTCGTGGTTAGATGATTCGGCATCTATTTCTAGCAAATAGGAGTCCACTTTTGCTGGTCATCCCTCTTATTTTTGTATGTAATATAATTTTAATCTTCGGATTTTTTTTTTAATATGCAAGACCACTGGTTCAAATTAATTAATATCAATTTCTACCCTCATAAATAAATTTATATATATATATATATATATATATATATATACGTGTGTGTCTTTGTGTCTGCGTTTATCCCCTACCACCGCTTAATAACCGGTGATGGTGTGTTTAAGTCCCTTTAAGATAGCGGTTCGACCAAAAAAAAAGAGTTCGATGGAACAAGTTCTAGACTTCAAGAAATAAGGCCTAGGGGCGATTTGTTCGACTAAAATCCTTCAAGTCGGTGCCCCAGCATGGTCGCATTCAAATGACTGAAGCAAGTAGTAGATAAAGAATAAAAAGAAAAAAATATCCCTTGAACTGCCATGTTTCCATTCCAGCAAGAACACACGCACTGGCAAAGGAACCTCCCGAAAGAAGTCCGTTTGGCTTTGGGAAGCCGAATATTCAGAATGGTTACAGAAAAACATCACTAAAGGTGACAAGAAAACCAATTCTAAACAGTTAAGGTAAGCACTAGTTAGATATTACCAGAGTTAATAGCCTAACGGTGTTGAGTTTGGTTTCGCAGAATAAAGTTGGTGTGCTTGTAAATGTGAAGGCGCATGGCTCAGTGGTTAGAGATTCGGGCTCACAATCACGAGGCAGTGAGTTCGAAGTTCGATTCTCGGACCGGGCTGTGTGTTGTGGTCTTGAGCAAGACACTTTATTTTACGCTACTCCGTTTCACTCACCTGTAGAAATGAGTTGCGACATCACCGGTGCCAAGCTGTATCGGCCCCTTTGCCTTTCACTTCTGCCAGATCGTCGCCCTACATATTGATTATATTGATTGTTATTTGTAAATTTCTCTCGTCAGAACATCCTCTAAGATTAATGAACTTTTAAATTACCCCTCACAAAATGATCAATGTGTTTAACAGCCATATTACCTGTTCCAACATCACTACAAACTATTTGATGCTGCCTATATATCTTTACGCATATCTTTGCAGAACGACTACATCTCCGCGCAAACGAACTTCGAAGAAGAAAAAACCAGAGTTATACTGTCCACATGCGGACACTTATGCGTAAGTACAACACGGTATATAACATCATCCATCCATCGATCTATCCACCCATCCATGCATCCATCCATCTATGCATGCATCCTTCCATCCATCTTTTCCACCACCTGTTCCTGAGAGCGTTGTGGAGGTACACTCTCCAAGTACCCCTCTCCATAGGGTCCTATCAGAAGCAGCTGTCATTACAATTACACTTTCTGCCATGATTTCCAAGTGCGACCGAGTGAGACAACGGATATTATGCAAACACTACAAACATTACGGTGTGGAAGAGGTATCGCAATCGGTGAGTGTAGAATCGATCGGTCGGTATCTGGAGACGACAGGGCTGCTACCTGGTTTATCAGATGGTGATTTCCAGCATGCACTGCATACGTTCGTTACTGGGAGATGCTAGGTAGGGATCCAAATTAGCTTTACGAAGACTGAGACACTGGTTCTCTCAAGAAAGTCTTAGCGGTGCACTCTGTCTGTTAGTGAAACACCACTAAGAAAGGTGAAATTTAGTTTCCTATTTTGTATGTATGTATGTATGTATGTATGTATGTATGTATGTTTGTATGTATGTATGTATGAGACTCGCAGCACTATCAACAATCATCAATTAGTTAATTGATTAATCAATCAATCCATGTTGTTATCGTAGTCATAAAGCAAGACCGATGATTGACTACCAGGCCGCTGGTGATGATGCTACACACCATACTAATCATGTCTGTCGGGCATGTGGAAGGGAGTGTGATTCAGCAGGAGGACTTAAACGACACGCAATGGTACATGGAGCCCAATTACAACAACAGCCAGCTATTGCCAGTAAAGGTTTTGGATGCCAACTCTGTGCAAGACATTGTAGATCTTTGGCTGGGCTAAAAAGTCACATTCGATCACAGCACCGTTAAGTTAAGCTTCGTGCAATAGCCATACTCGATAACGAGGGGGCAGCCATCATGTATGTATGTATGTACGTATGTATGTATGTATTGATGGATGGATGGAAGGATGGATAGATGGATGAATTCATATTAGGAAACAAATAAATGGATATTAAGAAATGGTTTACTCGTCATATCTCTTGACGGCGAAATACTAAATCCATCGTATTTATATATATATATATATATATATGTCATTTATAGAACTTACTTTGAACAAAGTCTGACCAAGCAGAGACGAAAGCAAGCTGTTACAATTATGCAGAAATTTGTAAGAGGATGGTATGTAAGAGCCAGCATAAAAAGACTAATTAGAAAGGTATGTAACCGTTGTGACAGCTTCTTTCAAACGGTACTGGCCAAGCTAGGGCTTCACAATGAATATAAAATATTGTATTGTAATAATGGTACGGTATTTAATTACGAATGTTGACATTCTGATTTTGAATCTTTACGAGGTTAACTTTGCTTCTTATCTATCATAAGATCATCTGATCATGGTTTCGATTCTTGGAGCAGATGACTTCATCATTGTGTCCTTGAGCTCCTGTCTGATCAGTTGAAAATGTGTACCAGTGACAATTTAACCTTACCATACATTGGTATCCATTAAGCGGTGAGCCATCTATGTTCAGTTACATAAATTCCTTGAAAGCCCGTGAAACCCTGGATTCTTGGGCCTCTATGGCCCGAGGCAAACTAAAGGATGTAATACGAGGTAGATATTACAGCTGTTTCTAGAAGGTCATCTTTGTATTATTATTATTATTATTATTATTATTATTATTATTATTATTATTATTATTATTATTATTATTATTATTATCATTATTGAGTGAGTGAGAGAGCAGTGCATGACATCAAGGCAAAGTAACACTGAGGTGCGAATATACGAAGCCCAGTATACCCATCATGATTACCCGTCTGAAAAGGGTACACCAGGCACATGCATCACAACCATATGTGCTCGATATGGTAATCTCATATCACGATAAACAGCGCATGACCTCGCAGGTGGGGCCTAGTTAGAATTTCTTTCAGGTCAAGTAGCCCATCCTGCTCAAAAGGTCCCTGAATAAGGGTTGTTTAAGGATGTTGAGCAAAACACCCATGTTTCCAAAGGTGAATTATCCAAACCCCAAAGAATTCCTTCAAAACATGGCTATGATGCTCCCCCATTACTTCTGCTTGTGATGTTTCTAGTTGATTTTATTTTATTATGTTTCATAAATGTTTCAGAGTAATGTTAAACTGAATCAATCATGGCCACACGTCATGCAAGAATATAAAGATTTACTAAGAAGAGTTAAGGGACGTTACGACCAGCCTGAAAGCAGCTACAACATCTCCCTCAAAGATATCGAAGATTACGTTGATAAAAAGCAAAGTAAGGGTTTCGATATATTGTAGGAATTCTACATTTGTTTCGCTAGTGTTACTGCTGTCATTTTCTTTTTATTATTATTTCTGTTGTTGTGTTGTTGTTGCTATTGTTATTTTTTTTTATTGCCCACACGGGGCTAAACATAGAGGGGACAAACAAGAACAGACAAAGGTATTAAGTCGATTATATCGATCCCAGTGCGTAATTGGTACTTAATTTATCGACTCCGAAAGGATGAAAGGCAAAGTCGACCTCGGCGGAATTTGAACTCAGGACGTAACGGCAGACGAAATACCGCTAAGCTTTTCGCCCGGCGCGCTAACGTTTCTGCCAGCTCTGTTGTTGTTATTGTTCATCAGTGTCTGGTTAACCCTGATCGAATTTCAAGGGCATACTGCCTAGTGGTTATGGTGTTGTACTCATGATCCCGAGATTGTGGTTTCAATTCCTGGACCGGGTGGTACGTTGTGTTCTTGAGCAAGACACTTCATCTCACATTGCTCTGCGATTACTTGGACATCTGACGCATGGGTCATTAAATGACATAATTTGTGCAATATGTAAAAACGTGCGGGATAATCAAGACTATATAATAAACCGATTAAAATAGTTGTTTTCATTTTTCTTTTTTTTATTAATTTACTTTGTGGCATATAAAATATTAAATTTACATACTGGCCCGTTTTGAGTCCAAATTCCGCCGAGGTCGACTTTGCCTTTCATCCTTTCGGGGTCGATAAATTAAGTTCCTGTGAAACACTGGGGTCAATATAATTGACTTATCCTCTCTGCCAATATTTAAGGCCTTGTGCTTATAGTAGAAAGGATTGTTATTTATTGTTATGGCCTGATCCCAACCCGGACAGCAGCAACAAAGTCTACCTGTCACACTTCTCGGTCCACCATCACTACTTCGAGGTCCTGGATACATTCCAGGCCAGTGTCTGCAATCAAGTTGCCGATGTAAGCGTGACGACGTTTTCATATTCTGACATCACCATGGGGTGGGTTCCAGATGACTTATTTGGATGCTTTCGACTCAGGACGGCGCACGCAGTGACCAGATAGTCCCAGCCGTGTCTGCTTGTTACGAATTAAAGAAGGCGTGGAACTCCAAATTGCCCAGGCAAATCAATATCATACTTTTCATTGCAACTGCCGAATCAGTGTTATTGCATGGCATTGAAACACGGACACTGATAAAGATATTATCAAACGAGCTAAATGGATGCTACACAAGAATTCTACGAATGGCCCTGAATGTGAAATGGCAGCAAAATATGACAAATGAATGACTTTATGGTGACTTGCTGAGAATTTCGTATATTTAAGAAGCATAATCAGTTTATTGCACATAAATCTTAACAGCAAAATCTTACATGGACCCTCATGGGCCATGAGGACCCCGCTACATGTGAATCCCGCCTGAGAATCATCGGTTTAGAGCATCATTCTTCTTATATTCTTCTTTTTAATTCCCCTATTCTTTCATTCGTTTATTCGGTTATTCATTCGTCTATATATGTTTCTCCATCAGTTTACCATGCTGCATTCGATGAAGTGTCTTGTGGAGAAGACAAACTTACTTTTGACCAAATGAAGGCATTTTTCTGGAAGTGTCAACTGTATCCTACACCAGGAGAAATTAGGAGAGCGCTGAAAAAAGTCAATCAAAGTAAGTCAAGATATTATTAACTCATTTTTCTAGTCCTGGGCCAGCCTTCATCGGGCAGACCTATATAGCACGTAAATACAAATCTGTAAACGCGAACAATAAAATCCTATGCTACAAGTATATGGCCTGGTATATACTTATTTATGAATAAATTAAAAGGGAAGTTACATATAAAAGGACGTTTGCTCCTTGGGCTTTTCGGTCGACTGCTCATGCCTTCGCAATCTCATGATTTGTAGAGTTGAACTGATACAACGATGTTGTGGTCCTTAAAATGTTAAACCTCCTTAATTTACACATGATTAAATGCGCGCACACACACACACACACACACACACACACACACACACGAAAACACACACATGCGCGTATATTACATTCTCTTTCAATTGATTTCCTTTCAGGCTGCCAAAACAGAACCGATTTGATAATTTTACTAGAAAATTCTAATGAAATTCCCGAAGACCTTCTAATGGATTCTAAAACTTTATGTGAATTATTGGTCGGATCAATGGCCGAACATCGTCACCAGAACAGAATCGGGTTTGCCACGTTTACAGGAAATGTTCAGTTCCATTGTCGTTTGCAAGATAGACTGCGAAAAGTGAATATCTTGGAAAAGATTGGTAATGTACCTGCCATTGGTAGATTTCAGTGAAGCTTCGTATGTATGTCTATGTATATGTAGGAGTAAGCATATGGGCATGCGCTTAAGAATTTCGCTTTGTAACAATGTGACTCTAGGTTCTATTTCTGTATGTCACGTATTTTTTTTCCCCCCAAAGCGTTATGTTTGAAATTTGGTTGGGGAAACTCTCCGTCTCTCTCCTTTACTGATTCTTTCTTCCCCTCTATCTCTAACTATACATGCGTGTATATATATATATATATATATATATATATATATATATATATATAAATAAAAATGAAAAAATTTTTTTAAAAAGGGGTTTGTATGATAGTGTATAGAGGAATATGTTATTCAAAAGAATTCCAGCTCTGTCTGTTTTTTATGTTTCATTTATATTCTTATAAAATTAATGTGGGATATAGAATATGGAATATATAGTATATATAGCAAAATGAAATGAAGTATTGAATGTCTTATTGGATAAATGAAATATTAAAAATGAAATATATACATATACACATCCATGTATATATTTGTACATATATATATATGTATATATCGACAGAGAGAGGGAGAAAGAAAGAAAGAGAAAGAAAGAAAGAGAAACATCAGATGCATTTTATAACCATTTGTGTGGCTATTTACATCTGTAACGGGTATTGCTAAAGCGAAAACGCTTACCTTATATTACCGGGTGTGTTATCATTGTATAACTCAATGATAAAGAATATAGTCCCAACTCATACGAAATTGTTGTTTTGTATAATAGGATATGTGATGCCAGAAAGTGGTCCATCAAGAATTAGTGAAGCACTGATTGCTGTACAGAATACGATGAGGGTGAGTACAACCGAGCTTGCATTACTTTGTATCTTTTTAGTTAAAGTGAATGCAAACATACACACGTATATACAAGCACATACGAATACACACACACACATACACAATCTGTCTGTCTGTCTGTATGTCTGTCTCTCACATACACACACACATGTTCTCTTTAACACATGAAACCGCTCAAAATCTCTAAGGTACTACGAATGCCAAAAACCATGTCTGGCGTTCCATAAGCATTAATATAGTTAAAAGTACATCTCAAAGATTAGCATTTCTCACACTCAGTAATACAGACTGTTGCTAATAGCCCAGAAAACTCCAGTTGGATATATAAAACATTATCCTTTCCACGTCAATGACCTAATGAGGCTGTTAATCTAACATAAATATCCTAGACTGACTGATTTGTAAATAGTCCCCAACAGTCTACAGAATCTTGCCCACAGACCCTCCACTTCTTTTCTGCTCTTGTTTCCTATTTTATCTTATACTGTATCGCTCTGATACGTATTTCGTTATTAAGTCTGATGAATGCAGAGCATGAAATCTCGAGATATAGAATTACCCAAAATTTTGTATATTTTCTTGCTCATTCTCTCGCGTTCGACTTGTGGTTGAATATAGAGAACAAAGTTTAGAGTGGATTGTAGGTATTTGACATCTACTTCTAGCGCAGGCGCTGGTTATTTCCAGTAGCCCTTAATTATAATCATATTTTTTATAATTATATGCTTAATATATATATATATATATATATATATATATATATATATGCTTATATATATATACATACACACACATACACACGCACACCCACACATATATATATATATATATATATATATATATATATATATATATATATATATATATATATATATATGCACTCAAGATCTGCCAAACGTCACGCACCAAAACATTTGACATTTTATTTATAAAGTTAAGAACTCATCTATCTATCTATTATTATTATTATATGAAAACTCACTGCTGGGTATGATAGAAAGTGTCAGCTGTCCACAGCCAGTAGACAATGGTGACACTTGTTTACTAGTCATGAAAAGAATTCTTACATTTCCAAGCAATGTTGATTTTTGTTGGTGTTCTACCTTCACACTTGCATCAGTCTTTTTCAGCCATGCTGGTAGTTGAGTGCAGACACAACAGTATATATATATATATATATATATATATATATATATATATATATATAATTATGTGTATTTCTTCTATCTTAATAAATAAAAATTCTTCTGATAGAATAAATGGGTTAATAGAAACCAATGTAACGAGGAACACAAAATAACTGTGGTTTAGTTCCTGTTTTTAAGGCAGGAACTCCTTGAAATTTTGGGTATTTGAGTATATTTAAGAATTTAAGGAATGGCTCCATTCCTTAAATTCTTATATATATATATACCTGTATGTTTTTATGATGTGTGTGTATAAGTATACATCTCTGCTATATCTGTGCCTGTTTTCTTCTAGATACACACCCGACCTTGGTGTCAAAAAGCGTGTGTATTACTGACCGGTGGTCAAGCCTTGCACCGTAGAAGAGTTCATTTGGAGTCAGCGAATCTTAGGCATGAGGGGACAGAGATATACCTTATAGGTAAGTAACGAAACAATCGTTGACAACTGATGAAAAGATCGGACTTTTGTTCGTCAGTCTAAGCTGTTTTTTCTTTTTTCCCTCATACCTCCCTACGTCTCTACGTCCGTACGTACGTACCTACCTACATATATGTAGCAATCTATCTATCTATCTATCTGTCTGTCCTCTGCGTCTCTACCCACCCGCCCATTTGTCTGTCTGTCTTTCCACCTTTCTGTCTGCTTGTCTATCTATCTATCTATCTATCTATCTATCTATCTATCTATCTATCTATCTATCTATCTATCTATCTATCTATCGATTTATCCTTTTCACTCTTTCCGTGTGTTTGTGTATGTGTGTGGTGTGTCTGTGTATTCGTTACCAACGGGTCCCTGCTTTGCTCCTAGCAAAGATGGGGATCCGCAAATTCGACCCGCAATACTGTGATTTAAACTGCTAGGAATGAGAACGAAATCTCCCCCAAATAATTCTGTTTCATCTGAAAGGAAGATGAAGGTAAGATTAGATGCTGTACATAGTTATCTATACTACGAATCAATTACCAAATTCTTGCTTCTCGTTTTTTTTTTCTTTTAACGCAACAGGAATTGGTGAACACGTGAGAACAGAAGATAGTCAGTTAGTGGTGAAAAATTCACTTTATGATTTCCGGTTGTCAACTTACGACAGTATCGCAGAACTGGCTGATCTGTTGTTGGATATGTTTGCAAATAAAAGCAGAAATGATTCAGGTGAGAGGAAGATTTTGATCGACCTTTGTTTGTGAAGAACGAAAGGGTTGTTATTTTGTAGTTGCTTAGCTCATGTCAACCTTGATCCTATATATATCAATGGTTCTCAACCCCACCGTATCTTTGTCTGTGGATCCTTTTGAATCAATCAAGAATGCTGTTCTATGGATACTTTCGATCCTTAAAGGCATCTCATACATTTAAAATGAAATATTCTTAGGAATTGTATAAAAGATATTATTAAAACATTTTGCGTAGTGTAGAAATATAGCCAATTTATTGCACTAGCTGTGTGGCAAGAAGCTTGCTTCCCAGCCACATGGTTCCGGGTTCAAGCCCACTGTGTGGCACCTTAGGCAAGTGTTTTCTACTATAGTCTCGGACCGACCAAAGCCGTGTGAGTGGATTTGGTGGCCGGAAACTGAAGTTAGATCGTCTTATATATATATATATGTATATATATATATGTGTGTGTGTGTGTTTGTCCCTCCTCCCCCACAAAAACCAGCTGGTGGAGAATCTGCCTAGGGCTAAACTAGTAGTAACATTCAACTGCCGCTTAGATGTGGCGACTCACCTTATTGTTTATGTATTTGGTTCCTATTCAGAATCTGGTTTTTTTATTATTTTTTTTTATGCAAACCATTTTAGAAGACCCCAGGAACTTGAACGTGTTTAGTAAAGTGGACATCATGGAAGTACTGTGGACAATTTATCCACCGAAAGGAACTGGGTTAACGGAAATGAAGAAATCACGCTGGATAAGACCCATAATTGAAGGAGATGAAGCCTGGTCTTTACTAAGTAAGTCGATATTCTAATATAACTAATCATTAATGCTATTTCATTGTCATATTTTAAATACTTTTTACGTAAATCAGGTTCCGGTATGTATGCTTCACAAAAGCTGACTATAATGACGCATTAAAATATAGCGAATTCAAAGAAAATATACTATTCATACAAGGTTATGATACACTGGCGAGTAAAAATTAGAAAAAAATAATGTCTCAACCCTCTTTAGTACGGTATTAATTCCAAATTTACGAGAGATTTCCTAACAATGTGATGTCTTCAACAAAAATTTTTGCCCCAAACCTCAAACAACCGCAAATTAAAAAAAAAAGACCATGTAAAAACTAATTACAGTATCGTTGAAAACATCGTTAACTTAATAGTTAGAACAATAGAATTAATCACACTCATTCTCTAACTTAATCCATCTGCAGCAATATTATATCACATCCTCCTAATGGCAATTATTTGACAATATATCTTCGAGGCAATAACAAAAATTCTATAGAACACACTAAAAATATACCCAAGATAAATACTTGTTATAAACATTGCTTTATATCCAGAGTTAATCGAAAATTTCTCTTAGTATCTCAATATAGCTGGAGCTTAAATGGCAAAGTGATCACCAACACTAACATATTTTGACCCGTTGTCGAAGAAGCAGTTTCTTATCCAGTAGATAAAAAAGATGTACACTCTGTCTGGCAGAAAACTTATAACGTTTCTGTATAATCTGTTGAAATACTGAACCAGATGCAAAACATATTGTGTCACAGTGTGCACGTGAATATTTTTATAAAATGTCACTTCAAATTGGAGAATATATATCATTATGATATATTATTATACAGTTACTATTATTCTATGGGTCTTCAATAGTAGCTCTCTCTCTCTCTCTCTCTCCGTCACTTCTGTAGCGCAGCTATGAGAGGGACGTGAGGCTAAAAGTTTCGTGTGTTAGATGTGGAGAAAAATGTCTTAGAGGACACCTGACTAGGTCTTTCTGGTGTGCCTGGGCAACATAAACTAAGACAACAATTTGAGAGATATCCAGCTCTCTATTCCTTCATTATCTGTCTCTGAATCCATTTTGCTCCATATTTTTTTGTCAGTTCCTCTTTTAGTTCTACTCTTTGAAATCATTTCTTTGTATTTGCGAACAGGTGAAGACATCATGAAGAAAACTGACTTAAAAGCTTGTCTTCGATTGGTTGTCAGTTCGATAATAGAACGCGAAGGTTTTATAGAAATACTTTATGAAAACCCTTTTGAAATCAGAAAAGTGACTGACATTGAGACGGCTCTGCAAGAAATAGAGAGCTACATTCGGAAAAAGAAGCGCAAAGATAACAACAAAATATGGATGCCAGAATTAAGCGACAATCACCCGTAACTTCTGTACTGTCTGCAAGATCCTAAAAACCAGTTTCGACAATATTTCTCATTGATTGCAAGAATTATTCGTATTTTGCCATGTTTGATTACTTTTAATTATATTTAATCGTCTATAGGTGCCAAAATATTATTGCTCAATTTTTTTTTTCTATTAACAAAACTATATATGCACTAAAATATATTTTAATACAGAAAAGAGCAAGTTGTTGAAATTAAAGAAGCTAAGATGAATAAAATGATTCCATTCAGTTGTTGTCGTCGTCGTCGCTGTTATAGTTTAACCCCTGGTCGACACTGATTGGGAAGTTCTATGATATAATCTGTCAGCTGTGACCATTACGCCGTGTTTTCCACTTTTTGTTCAGGTATAGTGTTTTTAGGAATACATTAACCTTGTGCGAAAAATTAGAAATCCATATTTCAAAGAACTAATACTCTTTTACTCTTTTACTTGTTTCAGTCATTTGACTGCGGCCATGCTGGAGCACCACCTTTAGTCGAGCAAATCGACCCCAGGACTTATTCTTTGTAAGTCTAGTACTTATTATATCGGTTTCTTTTGCCGAACCGCTAAGTTATGAGGACGTAAACACACCAGCATCGGTTGTCAAGCGATGTTGGGGGGACAAACACAGACACACAAACATACACACACACACATATATATATATACATAATATATACGACGAGCTTCTTTCAGTTTCCATCTACCAAATCCACTCACAAGGCTTTGGTCTGCCCGAGGCTATAGTAGAAGACACTTGCCCAAGGTGCCACGCAGTTGGACAGAACCCGGAACCATGTGGTTTGTAAGCAACATCCCACTCGTTCTGGACGCATCTATAATAGTTGAGAACTCTACTGCAAACCAGCAGGATACTACAACACTATCCTACTATCTGTATATGGTTTCATGTAGTCCAGACAAGCAAAACACAATTGTAGCAACATTATTCTTACCACTCAGTCATGACATATCCATGAGATCGATAACACTTTGCGCGCATCTCAGACAAGGCCAGCAGACGGCACTTCCATGCCACTAGAGTTTATCTCGAACCGGCAATGTTCACCGGTGTCGCTATCAAGCCAGGGATTCCTGGAAATTATCAATAGGCCTTGACTTAAAAGCCTTCCCGAATACGCCAGCCAGTTGGTTTTTACCAACGTCTAAAGTTTCCTTGAGAACTTCATTGTTTTGCTCGTCACTAGTTCTTTGTAGAATGCCAAAGTAGAGCAACCATCTGGAGTATTGCCCGACTGGTAGTGAGCTGTGAAGACTTGACGACATTCTAGATTCAAGTCCTCTGTGTCGGTCTTGACCCTAAATTGGTGCTCTGTCCAAGCGATGAAATGTGGAAAAATATGCGTAGCAAACACTGTCCTTCGTTTTAAAGATGACACATATGGTGCCATACGACATTCTACTTCAAATATAGCAGATGTCACATAAGATATCTGCCAAAACTTGCTCTAACTCTTTCTTGGATGAAACAAGGAAAGCCCTGGGGTCTTGACAAAGCACAGATATTACTGTCCTCTAGCGCGTTGCTTGATGGATTGTGATAAACTGGTGCCGGCCTTGGAGACAAAACGCTGCTAGGCTTTAGTTAGAGAAAAATTTTCCATATTCAAGACATCTTTTTTTTGTTCAAAAATGGATTTACGAAAGATTGCGCTTTTTTATATTTGACGAAGAACTTGTAGCCACTTCATTAATGTCACCTGTTGTTGATGTCAAACGTGTTGTCTGCGATGCTACGGCTTCTTGTGGAAATATTTTTTCCATTTTCTGTCATGTGTGTGTGTGTGTGTTTGCAAAAATGTCTTTTACTTTTTTACGTTTGTTTGTTTGCTATGTTGAATGTAATTTCCCTGAGGGACCGGTTCTGAAAAACAAGAAACCATCTTGGTCTTTGAGTCAAACTCTAAAATAAAATGGAAATATCTTAAAAAATTCTCCTTCGGTGTAGAAACTCTCAGATGTTTAATAATAGTATCTACTTCAAATATCATCCGAAATGAAAATAAAATATTTTTTCTATTAAACATGAAAATCCTTCAGAATGTTTAAAGAAAATTTTTGACGATCGACTAAGTCCCTCTTCTAAAAAATTGTCACATTCCGACCTCGGCGGAATTTGAACTCAGAACGTAACGAGGGGCGAAATACCGCTAAGCATTTCGTCCAGCGAGCTAACAACAACAACAACAACAAGTAGTAGTCGTCGTCTTCGTAGTAGTAATAGTAGCAGCAATAGCAGTGAAATGAAGATAACTAGTAGGAAAGGATGGATTATGACAACCCTAAAACAGTTACAACAACAACCACCACCACCACCACTACAACAACAACAGTAACAACATGAACAACAGCAGCACCACCAGTAACAGAGATGAAGAAATATGAAGAGTATTTAAAGTAAGGTAAGGTTTTTAAGAGATTTTTGACTTTATAGAAAAATAAACGAATTCTCACAAAACAAGTTGCTTCTTATCATCTTTTTCTTTTTTCTTTTTTCAAAAATTCTTTCTTTTATTCTTTCTGTGTTCTTGTCAGTCTTGCTAATTGGCTAATCTTTTTTAGCTAAAAAAAAGAAGAATAAAAAAAAATTGGTGAATGGTTTTATATGTTTTATAATTATTGCAGGATAATATCTGTTTGGTTTTATAGAGAAGAATTCTTCTTCACAACAGAACAACGGGACGGATTATTATTTTCATTTATATTTTACTAAACAATATTTCTTGGCTTTTCTTTCTTTGCTATTCTCTGTGTAAAAGACTCTTGAAATACTTTAAAGATTATAATCCAACCATTATTCCTTCATCAATACCACATTAGCAACAAAGTGGAGTGGTTCAAATGCTATTATATGATCAGAATATAAAATGGGGTAAAAAATAGTAATAAAAGGTAGTACGCAGGTGCTTGTGTGTGTGTGTATTTAGGTGGCTTATTTTTTTTATAGATTTGGTCGGAGTGGAGGAGTAAAATAAATACGAGAGTGAATGACAGATAGATAGATAGGTAGATAGAGAGGGAGAAAGAGAGACAGAAAGAAAGGGAGAGGGGGCAGGTGTACGTGTGTGTATATGTGTGTGCATGTGAGTGTGTACGTGTGTGTGCGTGTGTATCTGCGTGCGCACACAGGTCTATGAGTGTGTGCGTGCGTGTAGGTGTGTGTGAATGACTGTGTGGTGGAGGAGTATAATAGGTATGAGAGGGAAAGATAAATAGTGAGGGAAAGAGAAGGGGAGAGAGAGGGGGGAAAGAGGTAAGGCGAGAGATAGGGAGAAAGAGAGAGAGAGAGAACGAGTGCATGTGTGTGTGTGTGTGTGTTTCTATGTGTGCGTTCAGGTGTATGTTTTTTGTATTCGGATGGGAATCATTCTGACAGAGGCAGGACAGAATGATGGAGAGAGAGAGAGAGAGAGAGATCGAAGAGGAGAAAACAGATCTGAGTGTAATAGATACAAAAGCGAAATATACTAACTGAAATACACGCATGCTCACACACATAGTGTTCTACCTACCTACCTACCTACCTACCTACATACATACATACATACATGATGGCTGCGAATCGATTTCGAGCAACGCCATTGCTTGATTATTCTCTTAAACATGAGCAGCACATGTGTAGTTTTTCAGTCCTGCTCCGGATTTTGAGTCTTTTGCACAGATGTAGGAATGGTGATCGCTTCATGCAGCAGCTGTTCGCAGAGCTCATCCCTCACGCTAACAAATGTCTTGATTCTATCCAAGATTTTTCTCTAAGCGGTTTGTCTTTCCCGACTTTAGCTAACCATAGCACGCAACACATAAAAATCAAGTTACGCCTGTATCTGAAGCTCTTTAACGTGAGGGAAGTCCGTGCACATGGTCAAGCTCAGGCTCAAAACAACGTGTGTAATTGCTCAAAAAATAAAAAATAAAGGAAATCGCAGGTGTTACATTTGAATTTTGTTTTTAGAGAGAACTGAACATTAATCAGTGCTTGTGAATTTATTGGCAAAGTGACCCTTCCAAAATGCAACAAACAACAATATAGATGAGTTAGTAACGACAAGAGAGATTTTAGTCGCGTAATAATTATTCCATCAAGATTTACTTGTTAATCAATAGAATCTAATAAATGTGGCAGTTGACCTCGAAATAGCAGCTAGATCACCATTAAATCGCATCACATCGTTTTTAATTAACCGAGATTGTTTTAATAATAGAATGCACGGTATATGGAGAGACAGATATGTAAGCATCTGAAATGACTGATCTGCTGAGGATTGATCGGCTGAGGACTGATGTATATCCTAGAACTCGAAATGCTAGACCTTAGTCGAGGTTCCATAGTTTATGAGTGTCTGTGATTATGACGCTCCAACCTCAGCGGAACGCCGGTCCTTCGCAGGGTGAACTTCTCAGATTTTGCTCGAACTTATTTACACAGCCGTGTGGACTGGAACAACAGGAAATGAAGTATTTTGCGCAAGAAAATAATGCACTGCCTGGTCCGGGAATCGAAACCCCTATTTACGCATCATGAGTTCAACATCGTAACCACCTGACCACGTGCCTTCACAGAGCTGCACCTGAATAATCTTTTCTATCGTAGGTACAAGACTGAATTTTTTTTAGAAGAAGGTGCCCGTCGATTACTTTAAGCGCGGTGCTCGGCTAGTATTGTATTTCCTCGATTTCGGAATGAAAGATAAAGTCGACCTCGGCGGAATTTGAACTCACGGCGTAAAAAGCGAAAGAAATAGCATCCTGCATTTTAGCCAAAGTGCTAACGATTCTGCCAGCTCGCTGCCTTACCTCAAGAGAATATTGAGGAAAATCAATTAATTAAAAAAATATATTTAAAGCGTGACATGAATGTCAGACACACGAACGCACACAGACACACACACACACACACACATACGCACAGAAACACAGACACACACAGACATAAACAGACAGACAAACACATTTTATGTGTGCGCGGGTTCAGTCCCACCGCGTGGCACCTTACTCTTTTACTCTTTTACTTGTTTCAGTCATTTGACTGCGGCCATGCAGGAGCACCGCCTTTAGTCGAGCAAATCGGCCCCAGGACTTATTCTTTGTAGGCCTAGTACTTATTCTATCGGTCTCTTTTGCCGAACCGCTAAGTTACGGGGACGTAAACACACCACCATCGGTTGTCAAGCGATGTTGGGGGACAAACACAGACACACAAACATATACACACACACATACATATATAAATATATATGTATATATATACGACGAGCTTCTTTCAGTTTCCGTCTACCAAATCCACTCACAAAGCTTTGGTCGGCCCGAGGTTATAGTAGAACACACATGGCCAAGGTGCCACACAGTTGGACAGAACCTGGAACCGTGTGGTTGGTAAGCAAGCTACTTACTACTCCTACGCCTCGGGCAAGTGTCTTCTGCTATAGCCTCGGGTTGACCAAAGCCTTGTGAGTGGATTTGTCAGATAGAAACTGAAAGAAGCCCGTCATATTTGTGTGTGTGTGTGGGGTGGTGGTGTATGTGTGTGTGTGGGGTGTATGTGTATGTATGTCTGTCTCACCCACCATCGCTTGATAACCGATGTTGGTATGTTTACGTACCCGTAACTTAACGCTTGGGCCAAAGAGACACAATAGAATAAGTACTAGGCTTACAAAAGAATAAATCCTGGGATCGATTTTTTCGACTTACGGCGGTGCTCCAGCATGGCCGCAGAGAAAGGACTAAAACAAATAAAAGATTTAAGATTAATATATTAAATGAAATCCAGTATTAAAAAGAAGAAATTTGCTGAAATTTTCAAGGGCGGTAACTCTGTAGAGTTATTTCCCTTGCATAAATATTTCGGAAGCCATAGCACGTAAATTCGTATATACACACGTTTATGAATATTCTTTTATTCTTTTACTTGTTTCACTCATTAGAGTGGTAAGGGAGAAACAGACATAAACACACACACACACACAGATGATGGGGGAAGGGGAGCTTCTTTTAGTTTCCGTCTACACACACACACACTCTCTCTCTCATACACACATCACAGCACGTGCACACACACATACACACACACACATACACTCTTTCTCTCTTTGTATTATATCTACCATGAAATAAATTTTCGCTTTTCAAAATAAAAGAAAACTAGCAGTTAGTTACCTGTATACCCCACCCCACCCCACTAACATATACACACCCACACTCGCACGCACGCACGCACACACACACACACACACACATGATTATACATATATGCATAATGTATGAGAGAGCAGTGCATGCCATCAAAGTGACACAGAGGGTAAAATATACGAAGCCCAATACACCCATCATGACTACCCGTCTGATCAGAGTACACCATGTTGTGGTGAAAGAGTACAGTGAACCCTGCTGTACTCTTTCACCACAACTTTCTCTCACCCTTTCTTCCTGTTTCTGTTGTGCCTGTAATTCAAAGGGCCAGCCTTGTCACACTATGTCTCACGCTGAATCTCCCCGAGAACTACGTTAAGGGTACACGTGTCTGTGGAGTGCTCAGCCACTTGCACGTTAATTTCACAAGCAGGCTGTTCTGTTGATCGGATCAACTGGAACCCTCGTCGTCGTAACCGATGGAGTGCCAACAGATATAGTTGTCAAATTCTACTCAGGTTTGCATCTAATCATTGAAATATTTAAAAATGGTCACTTTGAATGATGTATATCCTACATACACAACATCTGAAGAAAAGGCGGGATAGTTACACATCTACACATACATATACATACCTGACGACTTAATTTTTTTATTAACCACACAGGGTCGAAACACAGAGGGAACAATACAAGGACAGAAAAAACACAAAAATGGAGGAAAAATAAAATCGAATGAAAAGAATGGCAATGATAAATCAAAAGGTGGAATGACGTCTACTCGAACCCCACACTCCAGTTAACGTCATTGAACGTTTTTAGAAAAAAAAAAAAAAATTGACACGTGTTGTTTTATTTTTGTCTCTTTCTCTTTCTCTTTGTGGTAAATATTTTTTTAAACTGTATTTGCTTGAAAAAACATATTTTTCTTTATATTAAGCAATTCATTATAATTACTTTTACGATGTGCCGAAATAAAAACCATCGTTATAGATCAGCATTTCTCAACCTTTTTCGCGATTTGGCTTCCCTTGGACATTGAAAAAATTTATTTCGGCTCTCCTGTGTTGATGAAAAATTTAATCCAGCTTCCCATGTATCTGAAATAGACAGGCCGGCCCATGAAAAATCTAACGAACTGCATATGAAAGTTGGCGCGCCAATCATGCTGCTAAGGAATTTAGATGCTCCAATAATGCGCGGATGATTATCAAAAAATTGTGCTCCCGAGTTCTGTAGGCAACAATCTTGAATGAACCTGCCGCTGGATAAGACATACTTATAACTCCCATGTCCCTTACTCACTCCGATACGACCTACAAGTTTAAACAGATGCAATTTCCCATCAAACTCTGCTTTCCCGTGACAATCAACAAGGCGTAGGGACAATCAGTGCAAGTGGTTGGTTTGAATCTGACAGAGCAAGTATTCTCACACGCATAACAGTACGTTGGCTGTCCCCATGGTCTTTCTATTTGTGCACCCGAGGGAAGGACGAAGAATGTTGTCTACCAAGAGGCACTCCAATGATAACAACGGCAACTTCAACTGCTCCAATTTCAACTCCGCAATATTTTCATCGTCCTGCCAGCCCACGTAAGTCCAGTCTCGCTTTGCTCTCCTTACTAACTCAACATGACATTCTTTTTTTTTCTACCAAGATCCGTCGCCCAAACACCACTTCGTATCCACTTCTTCCTCTGTTTTATGTCTTCGTTTCTCTCTTCGCGTCGTTCTCTGACCGGGTGAAACCGGGCTTAGCTACTTGTATATACATATATATATATATATATATATATATATATATATATATGGATGTATATATATATTTCTGTGTGTCTTTGCTTCTGTGATTGTCCCCCACCCACCATCGCAAGACAACAAAATGTTTGTGTGGTTACGTCTCCGTAACTTAGCGGTTCAACAAAATAACTCGATAGAATAAGTAGTAGGCTTATAAATGACAAGTCCTTGGACTTTTCACCACCCTTGTGTGTGTGTGTGTGTGTGGTTTGCATGTATGTATATATATATATATATATATATATATATATATACACACACACACGGAGAGAGGGTACTGAAAAAAAACCTGGCCTTGGGTCAAAGAAAATGCAAGAGAATCAGTCAAATGGCTGAAACAAGCAAAAGAATAACAGAAAAAAACAATATATATGTGTTTGTGCGTATATGTACGTATATGTATGTGTATATATATTTATGTTTACGTATGAGTGCGTGTGAGTGTTCACCACCATTTAAGAATTTTAGAATTATGCTGAGTAATATATTTTTTAAAGGCAAATTTTAATTCCTTCCAGAAGGTTGCACTTAAGGACCTCGGAGATCGGCTCTGTCAGAGGTGACTTGGGGCTAAGCAATATTCTTGATGTCAGGAATGCCCGATCAATTTCATGAAAGAAAAAAAAGAAAAAATAGAAGGGACCCCCCCCCCCCTCCAAATAAACAAGACTTATTTTGAAATTATTGGTTTCGTTAGCATAATTACGAAGGGTGGTGAAAAGTTCCTGGTTTTTGGAAAAAAAGAAAAGCACCGGAAAATCAGTTAATTATGATTTTATTCAACATGTTGCCATCTCAAATTCACACACTTATTGCAGCGGCCTTTCAGTTTTTCTAAACCCTGTAAAAGAACTCGGAAGGTTGGGGTTTCAACCAGGTCTTTCGCGATACACTTAAAGCCAGGAACTTTTCACCACCCCTTGTGTGTGTGTGTGTGTGTGTGTGTGTGTGTGTGTGTGTGTGCGTTTTGTATGTATGTATGTATTTATACTCTTTTGCTTGCTTCAGTCATTTGACTGTGGCCATGCTGGAGCACCGCCTTGTAGTCGAGCAAATCGACCCCAGGACTTATTCTTTGGAAGCCTAGTACTTATTGTATCGGTCTCTTTTGCCGAACCGCTAAGTTACGGGGACATAAACACCCCAGCATCAAGCGATGCCGAGTGGGGGGGGGGGGGACATATATATATATATATATATATATATATTGTGAAATTTTTTCGCCATGAACGGTTTGTGTTTTTAAACGGAGTGTATTTTTTCTGATGTTATATCTGTTCCTGAATGATGTGTAAAGAAATTTCGATTTAAGCATCTTAATGAATTCTTTATACTGAAATATATATTGAAGAAGATAAATATGTTCTTTTGAATTTATACGTTTTTGCGTCGTAACTCCTTTATTATTTATATATATATATACGACGTGCTTCTTTCAGTCTCCGTCAACCAAATACGCTCACAAGGCTTTGGTCGGCCCGAGACTATAGTAGAACATACTTGCCCAAGGTGTCACACAATGGGACAGAACCATGTGGTTGGTAAGCAAGCTACTTACCACACAGCCACTCCTGCGCCTCAATAGAATAAGTAAAAGGCTTTAAAAAGTCCTGGGATCGGATCATTCGACTCGAATTCTTCAAGACGGTGCTCCAGCATGGCCGCAGTCTAATGACTGCTACACATAAAACAGATAAAGGATAAAGCCCCAGCCACCCAGGAAGACAGCACGCTTTTAAGCTAATCAGGCACCAAACCAGCCAACCCACCAACCAGCCAACTAGCCTACACAGCGACCGACCATCCAGCCGACCGTTCAGCCAGTCAGCGAACGACCATCCAGCCGACCGTTCAGCCGGTCAGATTTCCTTCCTCACAAACTGTAACTTTCACTGAACTGTAAATCTCTTCAGATGTGAACGAGGTTGTCTTTATGATTCATATTGTGTGTGTGTGTGTGTGTGTGTGTAAGTCTGTCTGTTCGCATGTGTGTGTGTATGTTCACGTGTGTGTGTGAGTGTGTCATTGCGTGTGTGTGTGTCAGTGTGTGCGCGTGTGCGTGGGTGTATGTGTGTGTGTATGTTCGCGTGTTTGTCAATGTGTGTGTGTGTCAGTGTGTATGTGTGCGTGTTAGTCTAGCTTACTCACTTGTGTGAGTGCTTATAAGCGTGTGTCATGGGTGTAAGTATGTGTCTATGTGTGTGCGTGTATATATATATATATATATATATATATATATATGTGTGTGTGTGTGTGTGCACGTGTTTGTGTCCATGCATGCGTGTATATGTACATGTATTCTTGGTCATTTGTATGTTTCTTGATGATGTCTACGTGTATTTCCTTCTGTGTGTATGTGTGTGTGTGTGTGCCAACGTAAGTATGTGTATGTGTAACGCTATGCGTATGAGTCCGTGTGTGTGTGTATGTTGGAGGTATTTGACACTTGTTGCTAATGGAGTGGAATAATCGAATCAAATAGGCATTAATATAACCTGTGTGTGGGTGTGTGTGTGTGCGTGCACACACACACACACACACACACACACACACACACACACACACACACACACACACACATGTATATGTATATGGCAGTGTGGTAAGTAGCTTGCTTACCAACCACATGGTTCCGGGTTCAGTCCCACAGCGTGTCACCTTGGGCAAGTGTCTTCTACTATAGCCTCGGGCCGACCAAAGCCTTGTGAGTGGATTTGGTAGACGGTGCGTGTATATGTTAGTGTGTCTGTGTTTGTCCCCCCAACATCGCTTGACAACCGATGCTGGTGTGTTTACGTCCCCGTAACTTAGCGGTTCGGCTAAAGATCGATATATATATATATTCTTGTGTATTTATGTGCATGTATGTCTGTGTATATATGCGTGTGTATGGAATATACTATGTGCATGCGTGTATGTGTGGCTCTGCGTGGTCTATATATGTGTGTATATGTCTGTATATATGCGCATACTTAACTGTGTGTATGTGTGTGTCTATGTGTGTAAATGTTTGTGCGTTTATGTGTAGTTCTATATGTGTGAAGGTGTGCCTTTGTGTGTGTATTTTTGTGTGCATATATATGTATATGCGTGTCTGTGTTGTGGTGTGTGCGTGTGAATGTGTTTATGTATGTGTGTGTTCATGCGTGAGTGTATGTGTGAGTGTACGTAAACCTGTGTATGTATGCATATGTATGACTTTCAATGTGTGCATACAAATATATGTTAGAATGCGGTGTATGTATGTATGTGTGCATGTATGTATGTTTGTGTATGTATGTACGTATTTATGTGTACGCATATATGTATGTACCTACGTTTGTATATGTATGTCTGTTCGTACGTGTGTGTGTGTGTATATGTGATAGATAGATAGATAGATAGAGGGAGAGAGACAAACAGAGACAGACAGACACAAAGCCAGAGAGTTACATAGACTGAGTGAGTGAAAGAAAGAGAGAGAGCGAGAGAGAGAGAGAGAACGTAATGGCTTTGGTTTGAGTCAATCATGTGTAAAAGAAAAATGGCCGATTCGTTTGAAAAGCAAATATTTCTATTTGGGGAACAGCCAATGAGCCAATGAGCCAACTAGCCAATCAGCCAATCAAAAGGAAAACGTTGTTTTTGGGCAGCCAATCAAAAGATAAGCCTCATTTACTTCCTGACTAAAATGTAGCTGAGCGGTTTCTGACTGAATCATACGCTTTACTGCACAAGTAACACGTCATCGATACGGAGGGATGGTCACTTACTGGGACGACGGTGATGTTCACTCACCTGGATCCACGAACATAACCTGATGCGATCTGCTTCCCCCCCTCACTTCTCTCTCCTACACACATACATTTCTGTGTATGTACTTAACGTGTGTATATGTGTGTTTGTGTTTGCGTGTGTGTGTTTGTGTTTGTGTATGTGTTTGTGGTGTGGATATATATATATGCATATATATGTGTGCGTATATGTACATGTATGTATATATACACACACATACACACACACTAGTCTACATATGTATATGCATACACATGTAAATGTAGCATATGTACACATACATACACACGCATATATATGAGTGTGTGTGCGTGTTTCTAAATTGTCACACACTCAAAACGCATATACATATTAGTATATATATATATATATATATATATATATATATATATATATATATATATATGTGTGTGTGTGTGTGCATGCGTATATACGTATTTTTCTATCTGTATTTACAACTGTTTCAATCATCTTTACACATGCATGCAACTCTTACATACACACAAACACTCACAAAAACAGAAACACACACACATACACACACACACATATATATATATATATATATATATATATATATATATATATATATATATTTACTTAGATATGTGAGGAAATCTTTAAGCTTGTACACCTCAACGATTGAACGATCATAAAAAGAAAAGCATTGGGGCTCGAGTAAAACTTATCCATGCCACCCTCCTAGTAACTTGTAGACGGAATAAAAGTTTATAAAATATGGAAGACATACTAGTACGTAACACAAATCACGAAGCATTGTTGGCATCAGTTAAGATAATCTATTGGTTGCTTGTGCCAGTTATCGTTCTGCAGCCGTCTTGGTGAAGTGGAAGGCACCCTCTTGAAGGGTTTAGTCGAAAGAATTGGCTCCCCTACATATTTTTTTTCCTTTAAGCCTGGTACTAATTCTATCGGTACCTTTCGCTGAAGCGCTAAAAGTTACGGGGATGTGAACGAACCAGCACCGGCTGTCAAGCGGTGGTGAGAAACTAGTATAAATACGAAGCGACACACTTGCACATACGCCCATATACCCGGCCCCACACACTTTGTTGCTGCTTGTTGTTGGCACTCCGTCACTTACGACGTCGAGGGTTCCAGTTGATCCGATCAACGGAACAGCCTGCTCGTGAAATTAACGTGCAAGTGGCTGAGCACTCCACAGACACGTGTACCCTTAACATAGTTCTCGGGGATATTCAGCGTGACACAGTGTGACAAGGCTGACCCTTTTGAATTACAGGCACAACAGAAACAGGAAGTAAGAGTGAGAGAAAGTTGTGGGGAAAGAGTACAGCAGGGTTCGCCACCATCCCCTGCCGGAGCCTCGTGGAGCTTTAGGTGTTTTCGCTCAATAAACACTCACAACACCCGGTCTGGGAATCGAAACCGCGATCCTATGACCGCGAGTCCGCTGCCCTAACCACTGGGCCATTGCACCTCCAACCCCCCCGCACACACAAATAAACAAACACGCACATTAAGACTGTTGCTATGACAACGGAGCTAAAGTACAACAGACTGAAGCTTCTTGGCACAGATCGATCTTGAACTCTCTCGTCCATCAACACCATGTGATAATGTTCTCGCCCGCTTCTGTTATACACAGCAATGCTTGGAAGTAAAGAGTGTAGAGTGTGGTGGTCTCATTACAGCGCAGAGGTTGTTGCATCAGTGACAATGGCCTATGCGCGTGCGTGGAAAGGGACATGGCTTGAAGGTTATTGCAGGCCAATGATCTTTCCGAATATCAAAGCCCCACTACTAGACAGGAGTAAGATTTCAAAGTCGCCGAGGAAATCCGAGAGAAAGTGGCAAATCAGCTGCTCAATATACGTTAGTTATTGTCATTGAAAGAAAAAACAGCAAAATCGACCTACACGGAATTTGAACTCCGAACTCAGCGAGCAAAAAATACATACCCCAATATATTCTATCCGGCTAAGCACGCACGCACACGCACACGCACACGCGCGCACGCACGCACACGCGCGCGCACGCGTGCATACGAACGTGTGTGTGTGTGTATGCATGTATGTATATACATATATGTATACTCACACATTTATGTATATGCGTATACATACAACCACCACATACATATTCATATAGGTATATACCTACACACACACTAACACACACACACATATATATATATATATATATATATATAGAGAGAGAGAGAGAAATATATATAGATAGATAGCTTGATAGATAGATAGATAGACGGGCTGGATATGTGTAGCCGCAGAGATGCGAATATTCATGCATCAAGTGTTAAATCGCTATCGTGAGTAAGAGATTCATACACACTCACGTACACATATGTCCTCCCCACTACACACACACTTATAATGGAAGCGAGAGATAGAGAAGGAGCGAAAGAAAGAAAAGCAGTAAACAATTAGTTTCTCTAAAAAAAAAAAATTTAAAAAATCACACACACACACACAACGAAAACCACTAGGAAGTCTAGTAAAGGATTCTGAAGAGCTCAAAGAAGCGGGAGAAGCATGTAACCATGTAAGTGTTGATGAAGTCATGACATTTAAACAACATTCAAGAGCGAGAAATTAAAACGCGTTGAACGGAAAAATGGCGAGAGCGCCAGTTTTTCTTATTGAAGAATCCTTAATGAAGAAATGTTGCGTCCATAGCTGCAAGACTGCTGAACTGAAGAAGACGTTTGGCATTTAAGAATTTTATTATCAAGGTTTGACACGTGTGTAATTTGAACGATATGTGGATATGGTTTCGATTAGATTTGCAGGAATAGTGTAATGTATTTGATATTTCTCTGATGATAGCCGAGAACTTTCGGTATCATGCCATAAACACACCATACGTACGTACATACATACATACGTGCATACATACATACATACATACACACATACGTACGTACATGGAGACTTACATACATATGTATCTGTGTGTATTATATATATATATATATATATATATATATATATATATATATATATAGTGATGTATGTTATTTCTTTACTACCCACAAGGGGCTACACACAGAGGGGACAAACAAGGACAGACAAACGGATTAAGTCGATTACATCGACCCCAGTGCGTAACTGGTACTTATTTAATCGACCCCGAAAGAATGAAAGGCAAAGTCGACCTCGGCGGAATTTGAACTCAGAACGTAGCGGCAGACGAAATACCAATTTCTTTATTGCCCACAGGGGGCTAAACATAGAATGGTACAAACCAACTGATTGGGATCAGTAATGCGAATGGTTAACATAAAATATGACTTTAAAAATTATATAAAATATAAAAAATCGAATGATATTAACAATACGTTAGACAACACAAATGAAGCGATGATCAGGTCACGCTCCGACCCCACAAGCCCCGATCTATCGCTGGCACCTTTCTTTTTTCCTTTTTTTTTCTGACTATTCACACGGTTCCTTGCACCCACAAGACTCGTGCAACATGCTTCCATCTCTTTTGGAACGTACACTCTGACAGACATCTCCTCTCCAGCCACACTTTCCTTTTCATATGAAAAGTAAAAAATGAACGTAAATTGTGGCCAGAGATAAAGTTGCCTGTCTTAATTCCTTTTATCCTCGTCTTCCATACTGCCTCTTTCGCTATTGCTACAACCGTGAGAAAACAATTCTTACCTTCGTTTGTTAAAACTCCCGGTGGGTCAATTTTTATAATTGACTCAGTCGACAGCTGTACTCTTCCTTCGCCGGACAACAGCTGTTCAGCATAAGCCCACATTTCAGATATCTCCGGACACTGAACAATAGCGTGAGGGACGGTTTCCCTGTCTCCCCCGCATCTTGGACAGGTCGGCGACTGACGCTTACCGTGTCTTGCAAGCTTATCCTAAACGGGCAAGGCACCTCTGTAGCATTGCCAGGTTAAGGACTTTAGAAAGTTGTCCAACGTTCTCAACCCGAATGTACGGTGAAACAGGCTGTCCAGTTGCATAAACCCGAGACCTGGAGTCGCCCCTAGGCCATCGTCGCATTCAGACTCTACCAACCCATTATATAAAATCCGTGTGGAACCCCCACCGCTGGCGTTGCCCGAGCGCCGGAAAAGCAAGAGGGCCTTACGACACTCTTTATGCCATTCACTCGACCTCGGTCTACGAGAACACCAGGCTTCCTGCTCGCAACAACTTTTGAACTCGGGGAACATTTGTCGCATCGACTTACCAACCCAGGTGCCGAGTTGTAAGCCGACCGACTTTTCCCGGTTAATCTTTGCTCCTGCCACCTCCTCGTAAGCCTCAATAGTCTTACCCACTTCACGTAGGCGTGCTACTGAGGTTACGCTGATAGTGATATCATCCGCGTAAGCCGTAACAAACTCCTCTAGACCTGGTTCTCTCGGAATGCCACTCAACCTCCGCAGTAGTGGCTCGAGAGCTACCACATACAAAAGCGGTGAGAGGAAGCCAAGGCCCAAGCCGAACCGCGCAAGCACAGTCGCCAGGTATCGATGGTCAACCCTATCAAAAGCTTTAGACTGGTCCAAATGTACCAGTGCCCCCACCTTTGCCAGATTTATTACCAACCCTCTCTATGGTATAGCGGATAAGATGGAGGGTATCCTGAATGGTTCTGCTTGGGATGGCACATGTCTGTGCCTCCCCGACTATACCATCCGCGACACGCGCCAACCTTTTCGCTCTAAGACCTTGGCCAAAATCTTCACTTCTGCGTTTAACAGAGTGATGGGCCTGAAATTCTCTATAACGTCCCCCTTGTCCGGGTCCTTTCTGACCAACATCACTACTCCCCGGCGCACAGATCTGGGGATAAACCCATTCTGTTGCCAGTTCGCGTAAACGTCAGCCAGTAGATGCCCGAACAAGTATGGCATACATTTATACAGCTCATACGGAAGACCATCAAGTCCCGGCGACCTACCCGCTTTACAGTCGGCCAAAGCCTCCTTCACCTCCCCAGGCGTGATTGGCCCTTAGCAAGACTCCGCATCCGACCCCGAGAGACACGGCAGACCGGCAAGAAAGTCCTCGAGGGCTCTCCCACCATCAGGACCGCCGTCACCCCCCGAACAGCTGGGCGAAGTACTTCCGAAAGGCCTCACACATTTTCTCGGGTTCGTTTATCAAGACACCATTATGGTTCGTCAAAGACCGTATAGTAGAACTATTTCCTTGCCGAGCTTCCACCACTCGGGCCCATCCAGCGGCCTTGATTCCTTCACTTCCCATCGCACGCAACTTAGCTCTGGCAATACTTCCCATGTGTTGGGCTTCAAGATGCTGGTTTAACTCCAGTCTTTTCACCTTCACTTGGTCCGCATTGCCAGTCCTCCAGGCTTCTTCTAGTTCCTTAACTATACCATTTCCTATTCTACGTCCCTTCTTAGCTAAACTTATGCTAAACCTAATAGACTCATATTTGATGGCTCTTTTTAGGGCGTACCACCATTTGTTATTAATGATGGTACCTGTCAATGCCCTCTGAATTAACATCTTGATCCGCTTTCTGTATTCCTCAATCGCCAAAAGGGACGTATTGAGTTTCCAGTAGCCAGATCCCTGACTATGTAACTTATCTATTGTCAGTTTACAGGTAACCATCTTGTGGTCACTGTAGCTGACTAGAAAAAATTGTGGACACTTAGCTATAGACTTATCTGTTTCTCTAATTAAAATCCTATCTAGATATGTTCTGGAAGACCCGTCAGTATTTGACCACGTCCACTCTGGAGTGTTCGGGTGTTCCAACCTATATGGGTCTGCTAGCTGAAAGTGACTTAGCAGATCCCGTAAGCCTGGGTTACATTTTCTGTTCGTGTTCGAGCCAACACAATCTGTGTGTGCCTCACATATTGTGTTAAAGTCTCCTAACAATACTAGCGAATGCGACGTGGCCAGGAACTTGCCCAGGTCATGAAAATATTCACTTTGCGGGCCCATAATATTGGGTGCATAAATAGCAACTAGCCTGATTATCTTGCCACAACTGAATGTCAGGTCAAGAACGACCAGCCTGCCTTCTGCATCAGAAAAAAACCAACTTTTTCTCGGTTACCCGGTTTCTTTTTAGTAGGACCAACACCCCACCCCCACATTCCGCCCGACTCGGAGAAACGTATTTCTCGTAGCCGTTCAGGAGGGGGGACAGATCTCTTGGTTCCTTTACTCGGGTTTCCGTCGCAACAATCATTCCAATTTTCTTGACCTGATGTCATTTAGAAAGCGTCCTTGCTTCCAGCTAGACAACAGGCCACTAACATTTAAACAACCAATGTGAACAGACATGTATTACCTGTTAATCAGGGCTTGTCCGGTGGAGAGGGACTCTCCACCTTTTCATGATACAGGGTCGGAGGTGGCAGGTCTTGGGAAATAGGTTTGTTAAAATCCCGTCTCATTACAGAATTATCCGGTGGAGGTGGGGTCTCCACCTTTTCTTTTTCTCGCGTTATCGGGGCTGGTAGTCCATTAAATATAGACTTATTAAAGTCCAGTCTCATAGATGATACTGACTTACGGTGTTTGTTTTGTAAAATTCTTTGAGTCTTATTTGAGACTTCATACACGTCATAATTGTTGTATTTCTCCGAAAGGTTATCTATTTTTTTTGCAGTCTTAATTAATTGAATGTCTCTCATTAGTTCAGTATCTTTACTGTATACGGATATTATGCCCTTCTCCTCTTTTTCTTTTCTTGCAGTCTTTTTTGGTCCTTGTTCTGTAGTAGTCGCCACTCTCGGTTGAGCTGCTGATTGTATTTTTCTTTTGTTTGTTGTTTTCTTCTCGTCTTTTTCTTCTTCTTCTTCTTCCTCTTTTTCTTCTTTCTCCTCTTCCTCGTCTTCCTCATTTTCCTTGCAGTTCCTTCGAATGTGGCCCAATTGGCTGCACAAAAAACACCGGGGTTTTCGACCCTCAACAAACACCGCCAGGTTCTCCTCCCCTATCTGAACCGTCTCGGGAATTGCTTCGATTATTTTTGGGTCAGCTTGGATAATGAGACTAACTGATTGACCAGTCCAGTTAGCGTTTTCGATAACGGCAGCCTGGAGGAGGGTAATTTTCTCTTCCTCTTTGACTAGGACTGCCTCCACCACCCACATAGGATCCACGTCCGGTGGGACCCTTGTTATATTAATTCTGGACGTTCTCATCCCCATATAGGTGGGGATGAGCGCCACGTCTTCCGTTTTCAGCGTCTCTACGGAATGCTTTTGTGCCATTTCCTTGTTGGTAAACATTACTTCCACTGTACCAAACTTCTTGCCTCTTGTCCATATTTCCTTCAAACACCTTTCAATCTTCTCTTCTGTAAATCTTTCGATTTTTCTTTTTTGAAAACAATAAGTTTTAAAAATTATTGTTTTGTTTTTTTTCTCTAGCATAAATTGCTCCGGTGGTTGTATCTTTCACTTCCATCATTTTTTAATATTTTATGTAGTCCGACTTGTCCGTCGACAGCTGCCGGGTTCGACCCCCAGCTGCCAACGCAAAACTTTTTTTTTTCCTTTCTCGCCTGCTCAGTCTGGGTGCATCGATAATCCTTTTGGTCACAATACTTTCTGACAAAGTTGGGAAATCTTCTTGTGAAAGCTCTGACGAGCTTTCCGATACGTCTCCAAATATTTCATACATCCTGCTGTGCGCTTTGGTAACGGGGGAATTACAAATTCATTTTTCTGGGGAATCCACTGGTTTTTCACTTGTAGTTGGCTCCTCGCCAGACAACAACAAATTTTTCGTCTCACTAGACATTTCTGTGCCAACGTTAGGCCTCTCGCTAGACGACATTCTTCCCCCCCAACAGGGGAATGAACAAACGTGTGCTTTCTACAAGCACTTAGTGTTTTCAAATAAAAACTCCAACAGTTAGAATTTTAACAGAAATTGCAGCTAATAAAAGAGTAGTTATTATAAATAATAACACTAATAACCAGCAATTTTCACCACGAACACATGTGCGACGCGTAACCAACAAACTCACAGAGACGAAATACCTATTTCTTTACTGCCCACAAGGGGTTACACACAGAGGGGACAAACAAGGACAGACAAACGGATTAAGTCGATTATATCGACCCCAGTGCGTAACTGGTACTTGTTTAATCGACCCCGAAAGGATGAAAGGCAAAGTCGACCTCGGCGGAATTTGAACTCAGAATGTGGCGGCAGACGAAATACCGCTAAGCATTTCGCCCGGCGTGCTAACGTTTCTGCCAGCTCGCCGTATGTATGTATCTATCTTTCTCTGTTTCCCTCTGTATCTCTCTATATATACGTATATATCAGGTGCGTGCACTCTCAGGTTTGCAAGATATGCTCCTGTGATTTTTTTATCCATATCATCAGAAAATTAAATAAAATAGTTATTTTATTTGAAAGAAAATCCATCCAGTTGTTTTCGAAATATTTTGTCTCCCCTTCCCCTCTCTCAATGACTTGTACTTCCGCTTTGAGAAGACCCACGTAACAGACACTTCCTCTGTGTCAGATTCGTAAAATTTGTGACTGGAGCAAGAGCAGTCCCATAATTCTTGTGTTAGCCAGCGGAAATGTTACAACAGACTGGCGGTAAGTTTGAATTTTTTTTTTATCCAAAACATCTGTTTGTACTGTTATATTTTTGGAGTGTTCTGAAAACAAAAATATAACCTTTATTATATTTCTTATTTCAGAAGTAGCTAATTAATCTTAAATTAACTTAACTAAGGTTATTTTTCCGTTTTGTTGAAATTGACTTAAAATTTACGCAGACGCTTATACATGTGTTCTTTTATAAGAGCAGCCTTTTTCGAAATGAGTGAAACGATATTTTGAGAAATAGCTTTTCGAAAAGAGACTTCACTGGAAAACAATTAATTATAAACATTGGGAGACCAATACCGAATTTACCTAATTTGCGAAGCTACAACAAGAAATTCACGAGACAATTTCAGGTTAATTTATATGAAAAGAAAAAATGCCTAACTGGAAGTGCTACACTTAATAAATTATTCTCTTGGCCTTGTTTAATTTTTTGCTTAGAAAAGAATATTTGGAAAGATAAAGGCATTGATGATTTAAATAATTTACATATGGCTATGCTAAAGCACGAGCGTTCTCAAAGGTATATAATATCTTTGATAGATCTTAAAAAAAAAAATTAATATATTAAAGGGCATATATTGCAGGTTTTGGTTAGTGTTTGTTATAACGTAAGGTTCAACCTTCTTACATCGGTATTGTTTCGCAGGAGAAATGGTTCGACATCTTTGTCAAACCTAACCTGTGCTACTGAGTGTAGTCTATTTATGGCCGTAAATAAGTGTCTTGTTTTACTTTCAATAAGTGTCTTGTTTCAATCTCAGAGATGTTGACTTCTGCCACAACAGTTTCTATTTTTTTGGAGGGGGGGGGGGGTTAACAATGTTGAATTTTCACTGGCTTTCATTGTGTGTGTATTCATGTATATACGTGTATTTTCAATGTGTGTGCGTGAGACGTAGTCTTTTAATATACGGAGTTCGGTAAGTCTCAGAACGGTCTGCTTGAGTATCAATAATATTTCCGGATTTGACAAGTAGCAGGATAAAGCACCTGACTTGTCTTCAAGAGCGTAACGATCTAAAACCATGGCCATATAATGTAACTAAATGTGTTCTCTTAATTAAATCATTTCAAATTGATTCGGCTCAACCAATAGGTATAGGGGCTAATGCAGAATCGCACTTCTTTGAAAAACGAAATTTTGTGAAAATTTTTTTTCGGATTCCAACCTTTAACAGCGATTCCGATCATGCAAAAATATTAACAGAATCCAATTTCATCTTTATTACATTTCACTTATGATTTTTAGACTTTTTTTTTAAGGGAGAGTGAGGATGGGAAATTAGTGACGTTTCGAAGAGAAATAAAAATACAAACGATACACTTATTTCAGGCTCATCTCTACACTGCTATTATATAAAATTCTCTGCTTATTCTAGATCATACGGGGGTGATTGCATATTCAGAATCTCCCATATGTAAATAGTAGGAATACGAAAATTTTTTTAGTGAAAAATTGCCGGCGGGAGTGGGGGTCACAAAGAAATTCATTGCATACCCAACCTCATAAGTCACTGCACGCCACTGGTATATATATAGAAATGTATATGTACACACACAGAGACAAACATGCATATATATATATGTATATATATATATATATATATATATATATATTGTGTGTGTGTGTGTGTGTGTGTGTGTGTGTGAAATTTATTTGGCCAGCAATTTCGGGTGAGTGGTTTCCCAAATAATCAACTGGCACATATTTCAAAAGGATAAAAAACGAAGTCGACCTCGGTGGAATTTGAACTCACAACGTGAAATGTTAAGAATTTTGCTCTGCGTTTCGACGGTTCTACCAGTTCGCTGCTTTTGCACGCTCTTACAAGCGTTGATACCAGATCTGTTTACTAAGGATAGTTTAGTGGCATTTCGTGCATATTTACGTTCTGAGTTCAAATTCCACCCATGTGGACTTTGCCTTTCAACTTTTCGGAGTCGATAAAATAGGCACCAGCTGAGCACTAGGGCCGGTGTGATCGACTTATCTCCTCTCCCAAAATTTGAAACCAATATTTTTGTCATCAAGCCAGCGAGCTGGCAGAATCGTTAGCACACCGGACAAAATGTTTATCGGCATTTCGTTCGTCTTTATGCTCTCAGCTCACACTCCGCTAAGATCGGCTTTGCCTTTCATCCTTTCGAGATCGATGTGTGTGTGTGTGTGTGTGTGTGTGAAGGGCTGAGGTGGGTAAGTGGATGACATCGACCCCTGTAATTGATGTCCAGAAGGAACGAAGGGTAAAGTTCACCTCGGCGGGGTTTAGACCCTCACATACCTAAAGAACCCGAAAAATGCCTCAACGCATTTTGTTCGACGCACCAATGATTTTTTCCAATTCGCCTATTTCTAATACTGAAATACTGAGGATTAGGATAATGATATTCATATTTAATTTCTATGTAAGATAAAAGGTCACATGTTTAGGAAGTCGGGTGGACTAACAATTAAATCGATAGCAGCACCTTGGCAACTACTTTATATTAATTATGATTAAGGCGGTGAGCTTGGCAGAATTGTTAGCACGCCGGGCGAAATGCTTAGTGGCATTTCGTCTTCTGTTACGTTCTGAGTTCAAATTCCACCGAAGTCGACTTTGCCTTTCATCCTTTCGGGGTTGGAAAAATTAAGTACCAGTTACGCGCTGGGGCTGATGTAATCGACTCAATCCCTTTGTCCCCTCTATGTTTAGCCCCTTGTGGGCAATAAAGAAATAAGAATCATTAGCATGCTGGGCGAAATGCTTAGCGGCATTTCGTCTGCCTTTACGTTCTGAGTTCAAATTCCGCCGAGGTCAACTTTGCCTTTCATCCTTTCGGAGGTCGATAAATTAAGTACCAGTGAAACACTGGGGTCGATGTACTTTCAGGCCTTGAGCCTATAGTAAAAAGGATTATGTTAACAAAGGTCTATTCTCTCCCCATGATGGATGAGGAGTAAAAATTGACCTAGGTGGGATTTGAATCTGGAACGTAAAATTCTGTAACTAAACACGCCACAGCTTATTGTGTTGTTTGCTCAAACTATTCTGCCAATCCAATTGAACATTTAAAGGTCATTGAATTTATTTCTCAATTTCAATTAATAGAGATCATCTGCAAGAAAAGGTGATTAAAAAAAAAAAATTAAACTTGTTTTCTCACAGTCTCTGATCCTTTAATTAAAAGCGAAGAAAAAATAAAACCCCCACCAAAAAATCAAATATTTTCGTTTTCAGTTCTGTGACGCTGAAAATGCGTTTAACAGAAAATTCTGCGAATTACAAAATTACTGAAGAAAGACAAAAACAAACATAGAACAAATACAAACGATATAAGAGACAGAATATTAACTTGAAAAATTAAGATGATTAAATTTAATAAAAAAATATTATTTCTAATATTCTTTGAAATTAAACACGAAAATAGATTTCGATTTGAATGTCTTTCAATCTCTGTTGTAATGTTCTCCACTTTATTGATCCATCTTTTATTATTATTATCAGTATTATTAATATTATTATACACACAACAGATTAGAATGTTGGAAAAGGAAAATTCCTTATATCGGGCTATAACAAGTAACCCTAGATACCAAGAACTCTCCTAAGTATCCTAGCTGTCCCAAATAACAGTTTTCTGCAGCTGAACTAAACGGTCTTGGTACTTTGCTAATTTTTCTCTACCTCTCATATAAATTTTTTCATTATTTAGGAATGTAGCTGTACTCTTTCTGTCGTTGATAACAGGGGTTCGATATAAGTTATCAATTCCCTAATTTTCCTACACTGTATGAAAGTGTGCAGAACATTATAAGTCTCACCCGCACCTCAAACACAGGTTGGTAGGATGGCACAACCATGCCTTGACAACCTTTCTCGAACAGGTAAGACGGATCGGTAACACAACCATGGCAGGGATTTCTGGTAATTATCCAGAAACCCCGACCCGAAAGACTTTTCGAACAGGTTGTTTAAGTGATTTCTATCGAAGCCCAGAGTATCACCCGGGGAGACCTTCTTCTTGACTACCCGTCTGATAAGGGTACACCAGGCACATGCATCACAACCATATGTGCGCGACATGGTGATCTCATATTAAGATAAACATCGCTTGACCTTGCAGGTGGGGACCCAGTTAGAATTTTCTTCAGGTCGAGTAGCCAATCAAGCTCAAAAGGTCTCTGAATTAGGGTTGTTTAAGGACATTTAACAAAACACTCATGGTTCCAAAGGTGACTAACTTAAACCCCAAAGAATTCCTCTCAATACATGGTTATGATGCTCCCCCACAACTTCTTCTTCTTCTTCTTATTATTATTATAACAGCAGATCTAATAATGTTGTGAATCGGCATAGTAGTGTTGCAATTAACAATCTCTAATTACTCTCAATTAATGAGAGCACTGTTTGCCAATTACGGCATGTGATACAACTCAGTGACGTCGATGTACACCTGTGAGGAGGAAAGTGGGCGAGAGGAAAGAAACTAAAGCAGCATGGGGAGAGTGGGAGGTTGATGAAAATAAGTGGAATTAGTAGGTGGGTGGGGAGAAAGAAGAGGCGGAAGAAAGGAAGTTATTTAATTCACTGTTTAATTAATCATAACCGACAGTTGGCTGTATCTTTATTTGATCATCGAGAAGCGATAATGGTCTTCATTTGTTAAAGTAACCAATAGATACGGCAGAATATATTATTGTCGGGAGAATTTGTTGGCACGCCGGACAAAGTTCCTAGTGACATTTCGTCCGTCTTTACGCTCTGTGTTCAAATTCTGCCGTGCTCCACTTTGCATTTTTCGTCTTTCCATCATAAATTCCAACCGAGCACCGAAATCAATGTAATCAACTTACCGCTACTTCGAAATTGCTGGCCTATCATTATAGGCATCATCATCATCTGCAACAGCAGTAGTAGTAGTAGGAGGAGAAGGAATGATTATATAGCAACCTTGGATATTTCGCTGAACTTCAATATCCTTGTTCACCTTAACTTTTTTTGTACATTGTCCAAGATTTAGCTAATTTTTGTTTTCATGGCAGTAATCCCTTGAAGTATTCCTCAAAGCACTAATAGATTAAAATAACAAACACACACACACACACACACACACACACACACACACACACACACACATATGTATATATATACTTCTAATGTAAGTATATAATTTTATTTTAAAAAGTTTATCAGTGGCCAGCATATGAAAAATACCTTTTAAGGTGAAAATTATAGATACAATTATAAATAAGGGCAAAAAAGAAAAAAAATTCCTTCCCCAATATGCTGAAAAATAGACACTAAATCGTCTAACCACAAAATATTTTCACTTATCTTATTACACCACGTGTCGAACGAGGAAAGCAAGCTATCAGAAATTCATAAAAATATAGCTACCACCGAATCGATTCCGATTTCTGAATTAATCCAAAGAGTAGATGCACAGTAAATTAATTCTCATTCACTTCGGGACTGGTTAACCACTTGTGTGCGTTTCCTGACCGACTATACTTGTGTCGAGGCTTGTTGTAGAATTTCTATTTGGATATATTTGGGGTATTTAAATGTATTCATGACTTTGCATCTGCTTTTCCGTGGGTCTGTCTATGTATTTCATTTATTTTCATTTTGTGTTCCTCACTAAAGAAGGAAGAATTCTTTTTGGCTTAATCCAGAAATCGGAACCGATTCGCGGATAACTATATTTTTATGAATTTCTGTTAACTTGCTTTCCCCGTTTCAACACGTATAATAATATAAGTGAAAATATATTGTGGTTAGACGATTTAGCGTTTATTTTTTGCCCATATGTATATATATATATATATATATATATATATATATATATCTCTTTTACTCTTTTACTTGTTTCAGTCTTTTGACTGTGGCCATGCTGGAGCACCGCCTTTAGTCGAGCAAATCGACCCCAGGACTTATTCTTTGGAAGCCTAGTACTTATTCTTTCGGTCTCTTTTGCCGAACCGCTAAGTTACGGGGACATAAACACACCAGCATCGGTTGTCAAGCGATGTTGAGGGGACAAACACAGACATACAAACACATACACACATACATATATATATATATATACATATGTACGACAGGCTTCTTTCAGTTTCCGTCTACCAAATCCACTCACAAGGCATTGGTCGGCCCGAGGCTATAGTAGAAGACACTTGCCCAAGATGCCACGCAGTGGGACTGAACCCGGGACCATGTGGTTGGTAAGCAAGCTACTTACCACACAGCCACTCCTATATATATAACAACTTACAACAATGACTTTTATTACTTTTATTCCGACCTCAGTTCATCTAATTGTATATATATATATATATATATATCGTTACTTTTCATAAAAAGCCTTACCTTCATTTTGATTTCCAATGTGCATTTTCTCTTATTTTTCTGCTTACTTTCCCCTTACATTTCCACGTGTAGTTTCTATTTTGTTTTTTTAACATATTTCTATTATATATATATATATATATATATATATATATACTTTGTTTTTGAGAGTAAAACTTTAGCGTTTGAAAATGTTAAATTTGTTTCTCTTTAAAAGGTTTATACTTTCTAAGGCATTCGATACGAGCTAAAGTCCTGTTTATTTTTCTATTTCCCAATGCTTAATGAAACACTTTGAAGTTTTCTAAATTCTTCAACTACATTTCTACTTTCTTACTTCATTGGCTTCTCTATTTAGTTGTTGTGTTTGTCTTTTGTATTTGAAAGTTCATTCTGCTTTCTTAATGTTTAATTAGATTTTAATAACCATAAATTTCGTCGATTTGCCATGCCTTGCAATATTTATAAGAGATTTCATCATTATTATGGCTTAAACAGTTTTTTTCTTGGTGGTCAGTTACTGCCATACTATAGAAAAACGACACTCAAGATTGATTTGATTTTTTTCTCATTAAGAACAATAAAAACCTTTCTCCCCAAATTTTCAAACAAGGTCTCCACTAACTTGCTGGAATTGTTCTGTTTTATATTTTTTATTCGGAAGTTCATTCAACCATCTTCATTGTCTAATAATGTTTCAATGCTCATAAGTTCGGGATTGCAACAGGCATAACAAGGGTTATTTAAGGACGATGAACGAAACACCCATGTTTCCGGAGGTGAATTATTCAAACCCCAAAGAATCCCTCTCATCCCATGGCTACGATGCTTCCTTACTACTCTTGCTCGTGATAAGCGAGACACGTATCATCACTCATTAAGGGGCGTACTCAACGGCTGATGGAATTTTCCTGCATGTGATGTTTATCCCGAAACAGTAATACCTCTAATAGCACAGTCCTACGGAATAGAAAACCGGCTGATCTTCATCAACGTCTACATGAAATTTTTACCGACGGCATTGCCCGATTGGTGGAGTGCTGTGATCCCTTGACTATAGTCCACATACTAAACGTTCTGTCTTGATCTTTGGTCGACCCAGGACTGCAACTCAATGAAGTAATCAAGAGCAGCAATGGGAAAACGTCTGACAAACAGAGACCAACCCTGTTATTGCGAAAGGTAACAACGACAACAGTGATGATGATGAAGATGCTGCTGCTAGTGGTAACGATGATGACGATAATGAAGCAGTTGATGGTGAAGATGATGAAAATGATGATGATGATGACGACGACGATGATGATACTGTTGATGATGAAGATTATGAAAATAACGCTGCCTCTGTTGTTGTTTTTGCCGCTGCTGTTGATGATGTTCACGATAATTTCTTAATTAACCACAAGGGCTTAAAGACATGAGTGACAGTACAAAAGACAAGACACAAACATGAATTTTAGAAAAACAAATTCCAACAATATTTCCCAAATAGTGTGGACAATTTTTCAGGGTTATGCAAGGAAACGTCAACAAAACCTGAATCACTCTGACCACCAAGAGCAAGTACCCTCTCTCATCTTGGCCGACGGACGCTTCCTTTGAGTAGCCTCGTTTACGTGTACTGTTTCGTCTGAGAAGGTGAGCGAGGACTGAACTAGTCTTCGCCTGTGGAAGAGTTCCATCTGCGGTCTCTCGACAACCACAGTCGTCTCGCACTGCCATCAGCTGGCATGTATATCACCTTGGTGAATTTCTTTAGTTCTTTGAATTCAAAACCATTTTACTTCTACGGGAAATATTGCAAAAGTCTCAACAAAATACACACCCGCAAGTTTATATAATACAATATAATACAAAATGGGACAAGAACGCAAAACATCCAGACAGTTAGGTGATACAAAAAAGGGACAACAAAATATCCAGATAGACGATACAAAGAAAACAAGGACGGGTCGTTCGAAGTTTTCTTTCCTCAGTCGAGTTCCAGATTATCTTTGCAATTTCCGCTGGTTATACTCGAGATTATATATATATATATATATATATATATATATATATATATATATATATATATACACTTACATACATACATATATATATATATATACACTTACATACATACATATATGTATATAAATACACACACACACATCAGGAACGCTGATGACATGTTCATTCTAAAGAGCACATGGAAGACGTCTATAAATCACGAAACAAGGTTTGTAAAATACTTTTGTTCTTTACGTTATATTCAACATACGTAAAATCGCTTGACCTGCTCGAAATAACAGCGAAATATATTTCAGATCACGCCTTACTTTCTTTTAAAAAGGACTACACTGTCCAGTGTAGTTTATAAATATACAATATAGTGCGATGGTTATGACTATAACGCCTTTGATCATAGATATGATCGATCAGAGCTGAGAAACATCAACAATAAC
>NC_142948.1:30492777-30507777 GCF_046866305.1 Octopus bimaculoides | reverse complement strand
GATCACATATACAAAGAGAATACCACAGAACATTTGTGTAATTTGACTGTGAATCGGTTGCTATATCTAGCAGATAAATGACCACCCACTCATAGGTTTTGCATTTGGCTCATTGCCGATGTTGCTAATTACAGTAAAGCTAATATGATTACTGGACCATAAAACTTTGAGAAACTGGCTACTTTTATTACACAAGTGAATGACTGCTTTAAAAACACAAACTCCCACAACATCAGAGGAGATGATGATGAAAACAAGAAAAGGAGGGGAAAGAGGAGGAGAGGGAGATAAAGAAAATGAAAGAATAACAGACGGAACAAACTGGACTAAGAAGAAAACAATTAGAACAAGAACAAAAAAAAAAAAAATTAAAAAACAAAACAAATTAAAATCGATTAAAAAGAAACAATTGCTACTTGTAACTGTTTTATTCTATCTCATTAATGTGTTTTCCATTATTATTATTACTATTGTTGTTGTTGTTGTTCTTGTTGTTTTCGCGAATATTCTAAAGACTCTTTGAAGACGGTTTTAAAGGCTTCTACTTTCTGTTTATATCAAAGTCGAGTATCATCACTCGAGTAAATTCTTTTTGCATGATGTACAGCACATCCTTCTGATTCCCCCCCTCCTCTATCTTTCGCTCCTTCTCTCTCTCTCTCTAGCTATCTTTTTTTTTCTCAATACAAATACACACATTTTCGGCATTCTCCACTCCACGAGAGAAGTGCCGTTCCAATTAATTACGCAAACAATATTGATGTCAAATAAACAAACTAACTGAAGAATGGCATGGAACGACCATGGTGTAAGTGATTGCAAGAACAAGACCAACAGACACACAGACAGACTGATAAATAGAGGAATCGATAGAAAGAGGGAAAGCGAGGAAAACATTTAGCTGTTATACACATATAAATCTATCTATCTATCTATAATACATCCATCCATCCATGCATACGTATATATATATATATATATATATATATATATATTTCGTTTTTGGATTTGGTTTGCAAGATTCTTTATGTGAATTCGTGTGTTGAAGCATATTCTGTTGTGTCTGGGGAGAGTCATTCTCTTTTGGTGCCTTATAATTTAACACACTCACCGGTAAAAATTTCCACTTATTTCTTATTTTTATTTTCCTAAAATTTTCGTTTTGTCTTGCAACCTTTTCAATAGTCTTGGCTCTGTTCTTTATTTACACTGCGTTCCAGTGTAAATGGAAATTTTACCGGTGAGTGTGTTAAATTATAAGGCACAAAAAGAAAATGACTCTCCCCAGACACATCAGTATATATATGTGTGTGTATATATATATATATATATATATATATATATACATACATACACACACGCTCCCTCAAACATATAATATATTCGTTATTCGTTTTGTGCAGATGGTTTGATATAAAGTTTGTGTAGCAAGTTATCAAGTGTATTTTCTGTACAATATTTCAAAAATTTGTGTATAATAATACTTGAAAGAAAATCTATATGCTTCCTGTGCAGTGTTGAGGAGTTGCATGAGAGCAAAAGAATACTTATTGAACATGAAATCACATATATTTCCTATTCAATGAAAATATTCTTCTACTTTCAAACAGATATTGTTCTATTGATGATGTTTTCCACTTTAACGATGAGCCGTTTTGTGTGGACCCCGAGGCGGAAAACTTACAGATTAATAGTACTGTAATATTTAAACAGATATATAATTTTCAACATAGACTGTATGTTGCCATAATGAGTTATTGCATATCAGAAAATTTTCAGATAAGACAAATGCTTCTGTAAATTACAGAGAGAGATATATGCTACACTCTTAAAATAATGTCACACACAAATATAAGAATGCTAATACGTTCACATGTAAGGACAATACTAATGAAACAAAAGTAATAATGACGAAATCTAGGTAAGAACGTACAGTGTCTAGCCTATCATGAAGCATACGTAACCCTAAAAAACCACAGAGCTTCATTACAAAGAACCTAAATTTCTGTTAAATGAAAGCATGGAAAAATAATCAAACATAATAATCTATATTAATGATAAAATCTGAAACGCTTGAAATTGCCAGAGAGGAACAGCCCTAACTATTTAGTCAACTGGTATATTAGTATTGGTTTTAAATTTTGGCACACGGCCAGCAAATTTGGGTGAGAGGATAAGTCGATTACATGAATCCAGTGTTCAACTGGTACTTATTGCATCGACCCCGAAAGGATGAAAGGTGAAGTCGATCTCTGTGGAATTTGAACTCGGAATGTAAAGACGGACGAAATACCGTTAAGCACTTTACTCGGCTTGATAACGTTTCTTCCAGCTTGCCGCCTTAAACTGTTACATGTCAGAATTTGAACTCAGAACGTAGCGACGGGTGAAATACCGCTAAACATTTGGTCCAGTGCTCTAACGATTCTGCCAGCTCACCACCTTGGTAGTGACAATAATATAAAAATAATAATTTATACAATAATAATAATAATAATAATTGTTGTTGTTGTTTGCTGTGGTGGTTGTACTGTTGTTGTAGAACATTGAATTGCTCCGATCCGATCCAGATTATTCTTATCCAACAACTTAATTGTTTGTTTAGAAACAAAAACAGTAAATTATCTTGGATAAAGAATAGGGAAACTTACAAAAGCAATTGAAAGAGGGAGACGGGGGTGGGGAAGAGAAATATAATGAAGAAGCGCGGACGGAGTTGCGGCAAGAGGAGAAATAAAGGGATGTGGTGGGGGTGTGAGGAGGAAAATTAAGAGAAGAAAGGAAAAAAAAATAATTGAAGCGAATAATAGAAACAAGAAAACAAAAAAGGAACTCTATAAGAAAAACAAAATGAAATGTTAGTAGTACTTGTGGACATAGTAACATAGTAGTAGTAGTGGTGGACATAGTAGTAGTAGTGGTGGAAGTAGTATATGTTGCAGGTGTAGTAGTAATATCAGTGTAATTGTATTATTATTCTTAGAGAAATCATCACCATCATCACCGTCATCTTCATGAAGCTTCTTCTTTTTTCTTCTTTTTCTTCTTTTTCTTCTTTTTCGTCTTCTTCTTCTTCTTATTGGTAGTGGTTTTAATGGTAAAACTAAAACAACACCAAGAAGAAAAACAAAGAAAACAGTGTTCGAATAGAAGGCATCGACAGTTTAAGAAACGCCCCCACCCCTCCCCCTACTCAAGCGCCCACCCCCTACTCAAGCGCCCTCCCCCTCACAAACAGTAAAGGAACAATTGCTACTTGTGTCTGTTGTTTTATATCAAATTTCATTTATACATTTACATTATTATTATTATTATTATTATTATTATTACTACTATTATTATTGCTGTTATTATTATTTTTATTGTTGTTGTTGTTGTTTTTGTAATAGTAGTAGTAGTTGTTATTGTTCTTATAAGGAATATTTTTGAAGAGCAGCTTTTCAGGCTTCTGATTTCTGTTTATATCAAAGTCGAGCATCATCACTTGAGCAAATTCTTTTGCCCGATGTACATCTCTCTTCGTGTATCTCTTTCTCTCTCTCTCTCTCTTTGTCTCTGTCTGTCTGTCTGTCTGTCTCTCTCTTTGAAGAGAGAAGTATTGTTCCAATTAATTACACAATATCAATGTCCAATAAATAAACCAACTGAAGAATGGCATGGAACAAACGTCGTGTTAGAGAATGTAAGAAGTATTTTGGAGGGAATAATACACAGCTATTGTACATTAATATATATATGTATGTATGTGTAATATATATATAAAGAATAAAAAGTTTTGAATGGTACAGTAATGCACTATAATACAAAAAATGGACTATATACCTGTTGTAATTTAGTTATCCATAGTCCAATGATATTTCGGAATACAATTCCTTCTTCAGATATTCTTAGATGCAGTCTCTGTTATAAACTGTTTTCCAACGGCTTTTCTTTTTTCGGAAGCGTCTCAGTAGTAGTCTCATATATATATGTATGATGTTAATGTTTGTTTTTATGTACTGTTATGATAAAAAGAATTTTACATTAATCTGGTGGGCTACTCTATATTTTTGTTGAGTGCAAATTTATTATTCTTAAACAAGAATGTTATTGACAGTGACTCGAACGTTTCGACCAGTTAAACCATCATCAGACTACAGTCCGACAATGGCTTTACTGGCTGTGTGTGTGTATATATATAATATATATATATGTGTGTGTGTGTGTGTGTGTGTGTGTGTGTGTGTGTGTGTGTGTGTGTGTGTGTGTGTGTATATATATATATATGTATGTCTGATCAATAAGTATCTGGACTGTTGCCATACGCTAGCTTACGAGGACGTAAACACATCAACAACGGTTGTCAAGCGATGGTGGTGGGAAGGGGCAAACACCCCCCCCCCCCACACATATATATGTAACGATTTTCCTTAAGTTTCCGTCTACCATATCCACTCACAAGGATTTGGTTGGCCCAGGACTATAGTAGAAAGCACTTGCCCAAGGTGTCACGCATTGGGTCTGAACCCGGAACTATTTGGTTGGGAGGCAAACTTTACCACACAGCCATTTCTGCGCCTATATATATAAACGATCTATCCATCATTTCTCTGCCTCTCTCTGTCTATCTCTCTATCATCAGTGTGCGTGTGTGCCTGTGTGTATGTTTGTGTGTGCTTAACACACAAAAGACGTAAATATTTTCTATATACTTATATATATATATATATATATATATATATACACGCATAAAAAAACGTACATATTCGCACTCACATACACATTTATATGGATATATGATCCAAGAAAATTGTTGATATATATACATACATATATGTTCATGCACACTCACGCACGCACATACACACACACACTCTTCCACTCTCTTACCTCTCATTGAGCACCAAACTAATAATTACACTTTGTTCCCTCTTGTTATTTCCATCGTTAATTTTGTACACACACAAACACACACACATATACGCACACGCACACATACACACACACACACTATATAAAAAAAAAAAAAAATATATATATATACACACACACACACATACACTCACGCACAAACACACCACACACATACATATATTTATATTCATATACGTACACACACACACACACACACACACACACACACACACACACACACACACACACAGCGCTATGCACTTTGATCTGTGTTCGATTTAAATTCTATAGCTCCGTGCCTTTGATTTTTAAATATCCGAGTTGATTTACATTGTGACACAAGCCACAAACAACAGCCACCTTGTTACCCACCGCCACCACCTCCTATAAGGAACACAACCACCATTATGACCCGCCCCGCCCCCCTTTTAATCCCTACCACTTCCATCGTTAACATCATAATCATATACATCTGTACGCATCAATGAATTTGTCGTCATCATCGTGTTGTCATTGTCATCGTCATCATCATCATCATCATCATCATCATCGTCCTTGTCATCGTCATCATCGTCATGGAGTTGAGTGTCATTACCGTTATTATCATCTGTGACATCATCATGACGACGACCCCTAACCTTCCCCTCCTCTTCATCATCATCATCAACACTACAACTACCAACGCCACCACTGCCCCCGCCACCACCGTCGCCGCTACCACTATCGCCGCCGCCACCACCACCGTCATCATCATCATCATCATCATCATCATCATGATCATCATCGTTAGCTTAATGACCATCCTCAACATAGTCATCAGCTTCGCCGCCGTCGTCGTCACTAGCATTTTTAAAAGAAATAACAAACAGAAAAACAAAAATAATTACAAAGTAAATAACAACAAGAATAATGACAGCAACAATAAAAAACAATACAAACCGACAAACAACAAAACTGGTTAAGTTAAGCAATAAATAAGTCTGTCCATTTATCTACGTACTTGTGTATGTGTTTGTAGCCTCATAGTATATATGCGTTAATGTGTGGTGATGTACGTATGTTTTATATATCTTTTCTGTATGTATATGTGTGTATATATTGTTATATGTTAGTGCATCCACTTTGTTTATACATCTTTGGAAGTGCACCGTTGCTATGATGGTATACGTGTATTCATATACGAATTAATGTATATATTGATGTATGTATGTATGTATGTATGTATGTGTACGCATTTATTTACTTTTCATGTCAATAAAAATCCGGTGCACATACATACAAACATACTTACACATATACACATACCCGCAAATACACACACAAGTACATATATATGTATATATATATATATATATATACAAACATGCATACACACACGTACACACACATAAATATAGATAGATAACAATTTCATTCGTGTTTTAACCTTGGAGTGTGTTTTACTAAGCTCGTCCACGGGCATCGGCTATCAGATGAAATTACAAACAGAAATCAATAGTATTACTGATGATATATTAGAAAATCTGTGAATATCTGGAGAATTTATATAATTATTAATATGGAGAACGAAGTCAATAATTCGTTTCATTATATAATTTTGCAGCTTTTGACCAATATTTTACCAGAGGAGTATTGCTATATAATTATTGCATAATATGTGTAGCAATATAGTGCATCGGTATAATCATAATAATATCAACTCCTCAGGTTTATGTGTAAAATTCATTTGCAAATAGATTTTATACAAATACCTGAGGAGTTGATCATTTTGCGGTATTAGCATGATGATACCGATGCAATGTATTGTTAAACATATTTAATAATAATATAAAAATACCCTTCTGATAAATGTCAATGAAACGACTGTAAAATTATATGAAAAAATGAACTGCTCACTCCAACCTTGATAATAATTATATATATGTATGAATGCATTAGGTAGTAGTTAGCGATTTATTCACTACTTCAAAGAGTGACGACCCTGCCTGACACGAGTCTAAGAAATATTAGAAATTTCTACTACCAGTGGCCTAGCGTGTAAAATTTTAGTCCATAGACTATATATTATTAATATAAATTAATTAAACACACAAGAGATATCCATCATAGGATTCATTGCACGCTAGAAAGAACAGCTAAGTTCCAAACCACTATTAAGGATAAAACTTCGAAGGGATGAAAAATAAAAGCATTTAACTAGCCCCTGGACCATGATTTCTGACTTATTTTAGCAGATAAAATAATTTGCCAAGTGAAGTCTTCTTCAGCAGGTACACCCAGATTAAACAAATATACACGAGGAATCCTATGATGGATACCTCTTATTTATGTGTTTAAATGTACACTGTGTATATATATATATATATATATATATAAATTATTAAGGAGGTTATTCACAATTTAGAACCGACTGTAATATATATACATACATATATAAAGATATATATACATATGTATATGTATAACTATATATATATATATATATATATATATATATATATATAATTATATTTAGAAATTTAACTGCACCTCTTTTAAAAGGTTTTCAGAGATTTCTGGTTTCAATATCAACATTTCAGAATCTTCCACTAGCAATTTTCTTTGTGAAATAAATATAAAAGAGCTTAGTGCTTAAGAAATATATTTATGCAATAATATGGATATTGTGAATATCTTGTAACAGCATTATTTTCAAAATACTTGTAATAGGTATTTAATAATGAAAGCATTAGTATTGTACTGTAACCCATCTCTGATATAGTAAAATGCAGCTGTTTGTATTTATTTGGAAGGAAAATGCAATTACAGACGCAAACAAGTTATACTGAAATATTTCAATACAAACAAATATTTGTTTTCTGAAAGTATTTATATATATATATATATATATATATATATATATATATATATATATATATATTCGTAAATAATCACACAGGAAAGGATGTTGCTCTAAACCCCATAGCAGTTACTAATTTCTAATTTAACGAAGAGAACAAGGTGGCGTGCTGGCTGAATCGTAAACACGATGGGCTTTTTGTAGCATTTCGCTCGTCTTTATATCGTGAGTTCCAATGAGGTCGACTTTCCGTTTCATACTATTGATGTCGACAAAATACGTTTCACTTGAAGATACTTATTCTAGCGGACACTTTTGCCGAACCGCTATGTTTTAATGATTGCATATCGCTTTTTTTTTCTATTGTAGCTTGATCACATCGCTCAGTAGTACGTTTAGATTATTCTCTTACAAATCTTAAAGGTGTTGGTCTATCATATATTTATTTGTGGAGGTGCAATGGCCAAGTGGTTAGGGCAGCGGACACGCGGTCGGAGGATCGCAGTTTCGATTCCCAGACCGGGCGTTATGTGTGTTTATTGAGCGAAAACACCTAAAAGCTCCACGAGGCTCTGGCAGGGGGTGATGGTGACCCCTGTTGTATTCTTTCGCCCCAACTTTCTCTCACTCTTTCTTCCTGTTTCTTGAGTAACGCTGCAATGGACTGGCGTTCCGTCCAGCTGGTGGGAACACATACGCCATAGAAACCGGGAAACCGGGCCCATGAGCCTGGCTGGGCTTTAAAAGGGTGAATAATAAAAAAAAAAAATTGTTACTTTTACTATAAGCAAAATATTTTGCCATTTTTTTTTACACAGTTCTTAATAATATTTCATTATAAATTTATAATAGGATTTTTTGAACATTGAATGGCTGTGAGGGTCCACCCGAGTAAAATAGGTATCAAAAGGGCCCTATAGGCAATGAATGGTTCGGAACCGCTGGTCAGAACAGTTTTTTTTTTTAATGTAGTGAAAAACGTTCCCTTCACAAATGGGAGTAGACTGTTCAAACATTTCGAAGCTTTTGGTGTGATACTGGAAACCCCACCCAACCTATGCGGAGCTCTGTGAAACGTGGCCGTTCACAACGACGACCACCAATAATAATTACAGCAGCAGCAGCAGCAGCAACAACAACAACAACAACAACAATAATAATAATAATAATAATAATTACGATTTTTAACTTGAGGCACAAGACCAACAACAATAAAGTGATTATTAATTCAATTTTATTTTCATGTCGACTGTCAGAAGAAATTAAAAGAAAAAAAAAATGATGTTGGCATTTAATGGGTCAGTGAATCGTAAAAACCCATTCAAACATTAAAACCGAATTATGTTCGCTTTTCAGAAGAATTTTTCAAAATACAATGCAAAATATAGATGATGATGGGAAATGTTATTTAAATGGAAGAAAGAAAGGAAAACAAAAAAAGAAAACGTTTAGAAAAATAAGAACTACTTGGGAGGCTTCGGCAAAACAATGAACATGTAAGGGATAGCTAACTAATCTATCGAAAATGAAAACGAAAAATAAAAAAAAAAACCCTCCAAAACAAAAAAAGACAAAAAAAAACTGAAACAAAAACAAATAAGAAACGCTCAACCGAGTTACGTGTGTATATGTGTATGTGCAGGTGTATGTATGTGTGTGTGTGTGTGTATGTGTTTTCCACAATAATGAATATATTATTTTGAATTTTTAAAACATCAGCAAACATTACATTTAAAATAATAATAATAATAACAACAGCAGCAGCAAAAACAATAATAATAATAATTTCAAATAAATTCAAAATGTGGGTTTGGAATTAAAATGGAAAGCGCTTTTAGCTTTATTTATATTATATTTAATTTTTAATTTCTAATTTAGATTTCTAGTTTTGTATTTTTGTATTTTATTTTCTTTTTTTACATCATCATTTTGTTCTGCAGAAGAGTAATTTTGCTAATATTTTAGGTTAATGAGCAAATTACAAATAAAATAGGATTAATTGTTTTGTAGTTTAAATTATCGTTGTGTGTTTGTTGCTGTTACTGTTGTAGTTGATTGATATGACTGTTTATGAATAATAGCATTGCCTAATCCCCCGCCTCTATCTCCCACAAAACAGCTGGGTTTTTTTTTACTTTTTAATTTTGTAACTGCGTTATCGCTATAATCCGGCCTCGAAAATTCCTACAATGTTCTATTATCATAGAAGCGGTGTAACCTCAGTGATTACTGGAGTATGTATAGAATTTAGTCGTTTCTTTATTTGTTTATTCGTCTCACAATAGCAAACCTGTTAGAAATGTAGTGTTCTTTTGTTGTTGATGATGGTGATGGTGATTATGCTATTGCTATTGAATTTCAAATACAGAGTCAGTCCTGATCCAGTAGACCAGTTGTTCTTAACCAATTTTTTTTTTTTTTACCTAGGGATCCCTTTTGGATCCCGTTTTATTCAGAAGGATCCTCATAGCCATTTAATGTTCAAAAAATTTGATTATATTTTTTAGAATTAATTATTATTAGGAATTGCATTAAAAAATTTGAGCTTAAACCGTAAAGAACTTAAAGTAATGTGCGTGTGTATGTGTGTCTAAGGTTTTGTGCGTATGCATTTACGTATGTATGTATGTATGTGTGTGTGTGTGTGTGTGTGTGTGTGTCGTTATATCTGTATTTGTCCACCACCACCACTTGACGACCGACGTCGGTGTGTTTACATCACTGTAACTTAGCGGTTCAGCAAAAGGAATCGATAAAATAAGTACCAGCCTATGCAAGAACAAAAATGTACTGGGGTCGATTCATTAAACTAAAAATTCTTCGAGACTGTGCTCCAGCACGGTCGCAGTCTAATGACTGAAACGAGTTGTCCCCCCACCAGCACTTGAAAACCGGTGTTCGTTTGTTTACGTTCGTGTAACTCAACCGTTCGGCAATAAAGAGAAGCCGATATAATAAGCGCCACACATCAAATAAACATAGTTACTGGTGGAAATTCGTTTGACTGGAATCCTTTAAGGTGGTGCTCCAGCACGGCCGCAGTCCAGCGACTGAAGCAAATAAAAGAACAAATGGTAACAGATGGGCAGGGTTCCGGAATATAAATGGAGTGGGGTTAGCCTCACAAAATTAACGAAGGCGTGATTTCAAATCAGAACGTAAAAAGCTGGACCAAATAAACTAAGATGGTTCGTCCGCAACTCTAATGGTTCCATTTACATCTCGCCCTAGGAAACAACGATTTTAATAATAAACTATGACTCCTTCTCCCACTCCTCCTCTACTCCATCCCCCAAAACCTATGGTGTTCTCTAAGTTGAAAAATCACTGTCGATGTAAGAAGTGATTACTTATGTCAAGATGATCGATTGGTAGAAATAATAGTCTCAGACAAAATCATTTTGTTATCTTGTAGCATTTAAAAAAAAATCTTTTACTTGTTTCAATTATTAGACTACGACCGTGCTGCAGCACCGTCTCGAAGGATTTTTACTTGAATGAATCGACCCCAGTAAATTTTTGTTTTTGTATAGGTTGGGAACTTATTTTAGAGATTTCTTTTGCTGAACCGCTAAGTTACAGGGACGTAAACACACCGACGTCAGTCATCATGTGGTGGTGGTTGACAAACACAACGATACACACACACACACACACACACACATACATGCATACGCACAAATACACTCAGGTGCACACACAGAGGTGCAAACACACACAATGGGCTTCTTTGAGTTTTCATCTACCAAATCCACTCACAAGGCTTGTGTCCACCTACAGAAGACACTTGCTCCGCTTGCCACGCACTGCAATTGAACCCCAAACCATGTGGTTTGGAAGCAAACTTCTTACCACAGAGCCACGCCTGCGCCTAACCCTTATGTTCTGAGTTCTGATTCCACAGATGTTGATTTGGTTTTCGCTTCTTCTGGACATCGATAACATAACATTTCGGTCAAGTACCGGATGTCATATACCGGGTGTCTGTTTTCGCCCCAAGTTTCTGAACTTGCCCCCATATAAGGCATACTTTTGTTTTTACAAGTATCACGAATATATATTACATGTATGTTTGTACCTGTGTTTGCACGTGTGTATGTCCGCGCGTATGTGTGAATGTGCGTGTACGTGTGAGTATCAACGTGTGTGTGTGTATGCTGATTGTTATTGTTGGTCACCATTCAGTTCAATCCTGATCAAGCAAATATCAAATTAAAGGTCTTTAATTCATGTTCCCTTGCAACGCGAATATCAATAACTACATTATCCAACATGTTCTCCATTTTGCTGAGATAGTAGGCTAAGGTGATCTGCTAGCTAGCTGCTATTTCAAACGACCACATAGACGCTTCATCGCTGGTTCATTTAATATTTAGTTGTAATTGTTATCTCGGTTGTTATTGTTGTTTAATCTTTGGTCATCTCTGACCATGTAGCCAACAAGATAAGAGACCCTGCAGCAGTGTCCTTTCTAACTTGCAGTATTATAGAATTATATTATCTAATAATACCCTTTCATTTTGTTTGACAGTAGGGTATGATATGAGAAATATTTGGCTGCTATTTCTAGCAGATTTATTTTGTTAGACAATGGGGTACGGTATGTGAATATTTGGTCGCTATTTCAAGCAGATTTATTTTGTGAGATAATAAGGTGCGATATGTGAATATTTAGTTGCTATTTCAAGCAGATTGAGCAAACACATAAAGTATCAATCGATAGTTAAAGAAAACTCGTGTTTAATCAAATGCTGTTGTTTACACGGCGGAATGAGCTATTCGATAAATCAGACGATATAACATCCTCTATTGCTGGTAGCGAAAGAATCACTGCTACCTATAATCCCAAGAGAGATTTGTATAAGATTTAGCTTTTCTGTCTCTGTCCAGGTCTTTGGATTGTAGATAAGACAAAATCCAACATTCCTGATGCATGGTTAAACAGAGATTATGAATATGTTATCAGTAGATGTCGTCTGCTGGTACAGAATGTCATTTAAGAACTGGTGACAAAATGGCTGGACTGCTCATCTCAGTCAATGCCACATCAAATATAGATCCCGTTTACTTATTTGAATGGAAATATTTTTCTTCTTGTGAGTTCTTTGATCCCAAGACATCACAATGCTCTCGGAACGTCACGCTTGTCAATCAAATCTTATATCCTTGATGTTGCGAATGTCTGTGAGGAGGTGAAGTCAGATAAGCCAAGATAATATTATCGAAAGCCATTATATTTATAGATGACGTCAGACTTAATCGTGGTGTTGATAGACAAGGAACTCCACAGTGACAGATGTCAGAAAATTTTCGACAGTAATGGCTTCCTTTTGCTGTGAAGGAGATTCTGCGTGGTTATTGGACCTGTTAGAAATAGCAATCAAATCTCCCTCATATCACACACCCTTAACATCTTAGGAAATAAAAGATATATTGCATATTGTAGTTTACATACAGAATTTGTGTGCGAAAAAGAAGGGATGATCACAGATGGAATGCTTTTGTTCATTGGTCAGCTTGTTCAAGCTTTACCATATATATATATATATATATATATATTATATTATATGGGGAGAGGGTTTGTTTGTATGTATATATATATGTATGTATGTATATGCATGGTAATAATAAATGTGGAAAATGTAATTGGTAATGTTAAGCTTTATATACATATACATGCTTCTTTAAACCGATTGTTGTTATTACATAAGCTCATTGGCTCTATCAGAATCGACTTATTTCCTCGGCATTATCAACAAAAATAGTATAAAACACGCTTACGTTATATAAAGCTTTAAAATGGCAATTAGGTCTACAGGGTTTATTATCACTATCGTGTGGCTTGGATTCCGTCTAGCCGGAGATATAATGGTTATTGTCAAACTGCGTCGAGTATAGGAAATTCCATCCACTCTCTTATCAGCTCCAACAATTCAATTAACAGCGTGACTCTTTATTAAAATACAGCTTTCGAGGATAGCTGCTTCTCAAGAAAAATTATTTTTGCACCTTTGTGGATTTGAACTTAGTAAGTAAAGGGCCGGAGCAAATGCTGTAGAGCAATTTTTTCCGACAATTTAACGATTCTGCCAGCTCCACACCCTTACCAACCAGAGAACCAGCTGCTAATAACAACAGAGGAGATAACGTCCCGGACATCAGTATCGATCGATAAAAAATGTTTGTATTAAACTAATGAGTGACTGTGTGGTTAAGATGTTTCCTCCGAAAGTACGTAGATATTGGTTCATTCGCCTTGTGTGGTACCTATCGACCGTAGTTTTGAGTGAATCAAGGCCTTATGATTGAAATTCGCTCGACAGATACTGTGCGGAAGCAGGTTGCATGAAATGTATAACATAATGTCTTCACTTCAGTTTAAATAGTTAAGCTACAGTTAGCAGGCTTTAAACTGATGTATTCATTTCAATTTTAAGCCTGTTAACTGTAGCTTAACTATTTAAATAGCACATTACTGTAATTTTTCTTGGGGATAGACGAATGAGAGTATACTTATCCTCTGATGAGTGGTCAACGAACTGTGAGACATACCATTCGTATTTAATTTTCTGTGTAAGAATAGAATGTGTGTGTTTTGTCAATGCAAATAACCGAGAGATGTGAACATCAGCGAAAAATGAAACCTATCGCTTTCAAATTTAAAATGTTCTGTAACCAACAGAGCTGTTGCTCACCACTTGTATAGAAAATAAAATAAAGCATAAAGATTCATGTTGTTATCAAATTTCAGGTTAGTCCTTACAGGTACATCTAGACTGACTAAAGGTATTCCAGAAATGATTGTCTTCTCTCTGGTAGTGGTGTAACAGGATTACATTGTTCCGTTGTGTAAGCCTCGTATCTCAAAACGGTGAAGTGCAATGTGCAAAAAATAATTGATTGCTGTGTCTACCATGACAAACTATACATACATGCATGCATATATAATACATACATACATACATACATACGTATATTCTTTACTCTTTTACTTGTGTCAGTAATTTGACTGCGGCCATGCTGGAGCACCGCCTTTAGTCAAGCAAATCGACCCCCAGGACTTATTCTATCGCGTCTCTTTTGCCGAACTGCTAAGTTACAGGGACGTAAACACACCAGAATCGGTTGTCAAGCGATGTTGGGGGGGGGGGGACAAAGACACACACAAACATATACACACACATTCATACATATATATATATACTTATATACGACGGGCTTCTCTGTTTCCATCTACCAAATTCACTCAAGGCTTTGGTCGGCTCAAG
>NC_142948.1:30485277-30487777 GCF_046866305.1 Octopus bimaculoides | reverse complement strand
ATATATATATATGTGTGTGTGTGTGTATATATATATATATATATATATGTGTGTGTGTATGCGTGTATATTCTTTTACTTGTTCCAGTCATTTGACTGCGGCCATGCTGGAGCACCGCCTTTAGTCGAACAAGAGTTGATGCTACTGTAGCTTATACCCCTAGGAAGACATCTCCTCCAGCTGGTTATTGATACACTTTCTGTGCCCTAATACAATATAAATATAATATAATATAAAATAAGATAAGGTAACATTAAAAATTATTAAAAAGCCTAACAATTTGTTTCAACTTATATGCATTATTTGATTTATAATCTATTCATATCCAGGTATACAAGTTTCTTCAGTGTTTCGGTTCAAAAGACAGACGAAATTCCACGTAAAAGGACTGCCAGATTGCAATATACTGATTCAAAACATCTATGTTTAGGAGCGTGAGCGTTAACTATTCAAATACATAACGAGTACCATAAAAGAACAAGAATTATAGACAGAATAATTAATTTATAACTTTCAAAATGTTTCTATATTCTCCAATACTATCAATTGAAATGCATTTCAGTCGTAAACAGTCACTGTTTATTTTGATAATATATAATAACAATAAATACACTTAGAAAGGCACACACGGGTATATATATATATATATATATATATGTATATATATATATATATAAACATACGTACATGCACGCACTCTTGTTGGTTTCAAATGTTTTGCACAAGGCAATATTTTTGTGGAAGGGTGTAAACCGATTAGATCAATCCCATTGCTCAACTGGTAACGACCCCGAAGGTTGACCTCGGCAGAATATGAACTCAGAACGTGAAGGCGGACGAAATGCCGCTAAGCATTTTGCCCAGCGTGCTAACGATTCTTATTTCTTTATTGCCTATAAGGGGCTAAACATAGAGGGGGGGCAGAAAAATGAATTAAGTCGATTACATCGAGCCCAGTGCGTAACTGATGCTTAATTTATCGACCCCCGAAACGATGAAAGGCAAAGTCGACCTCGGCGGAATTTGAACTCAGAACGTAACGGCAGACGAAATACCGCTAAGCATTTTGCCCAGCGTGCTAACGATTCTGCCAGCTCGCCTCCTTAACGTACGCACGTATATTGAGGTGTGGAAAACTCCAGCAACTACAATAAAAACTACACCAGTCATTGAAGCTGCTCCATTTTAGGTGTTTCAGGATCATGTGTATTTGTGTACAAGATTAACGACCTGGGGTCCCGTGACCCAATTACCCCCTATACATTAGGTATCTCACAGTTTTGATGGATGCAACATTATCGCTTAGTTATGTCTAATGGATAGCTCTGACAAAGATGCCTGACGTCCCGCCAAGAGCGAGACATTTGATTAATCGCTGCTACCCATCTATTACCGACAGCCATCGTATGGCGGTTTGTTGGTCTTGCCGCTCTTGTTGTTGTTGCTGCTGTTGTTGTAGTCCACTTTCTTCTTATTCTCTTTCATCATCATCATCATCAGCAGCAGCAAAACAATGACTTGCAATCAGGCAAAATACTGAGCAGCATTTCTTTTGCAGCATTTCTTTCCGTTCACACACACACACACACAGACACATATGTGCGTGTGTGTGTGTGCCTTTGTGCTTGTGTTTGTTCCGCACCACCGCCTGAAAAACACCGGTGTTGCTGTGTTTACATCCCCCTACACTAGCGGTTCGGCAAAAAGAGTTAGATAAAATAAACACCAGGCATAAAAAAAATAATTAAAAAAAATAGTACTTGGCTCGATTCATTCGAGCAAACATTCTTCAAGGTGGTGCCCCAGCATGGCCGCAGTATAATGACTGAAACACGTAAAAAAGATGGGAAACTAAAGATAATTGAATTGGCTTTAACTGCAAGTTTTTAGATTAAATTTTCTATTAGTCTTAATTAGATTTTAATGAAATGTATCTATGTGATATCCCTTCCTGTGTCAGACGCTTATCAGCCTGTCATCACTGTAATGAAGCTAATACTAGCAAGCGAAATTTTCGGAGAGAAAACTATACAAACATCCACCCATCATGTATCGACATATATATATATATATATGTATATATATATGTATATACTTGGAAATGGATGCGTGGCTTTGAAAAAAAGAAGAAAAATAAATACAAAAACACAACAACGCTAGGACGTAGTACATGTGAAGTATTAGCAGACGAACAGGGAATGAAAGTAAGATGGTTTAGCGTTTCGAGCAACGCTCTTCTTCAGATACGGAGGAAAGTCCAATAGAAAGGAAGACGAAGGAAAAAATCGCCAACGATTCACGTGTGGTTACATATATCGCCATGATAGATCGCTAGCCACTACACATTCTTTTTTTTCTCTCCTTGTTTCTTTGTGTTTCCTTTCTGTGGAAGACGTAGGCTCGAAACGTTAAAGACTTTTCCACTTCCCGAGCGTTATACTAATACATCTGTTTGTTGTCTACACCACCTGTCTTCGTCTTTTTTTTGTTGTGAATTCTC
>NC_142948.1:30482706-30484777 GCF_046866305.1 Octopus bimaculoides | reverse complement strand
CAACAACGACCGGAGCTGGGACTTGGCGCGTGTATTTATTGAAAGGGAAAGTGGCAGATTGGGTGACAGAATCAGAGCTGTTAAGAAGTTAACTCCCTTTAACGATTTGATTTCACTTTAATCGCCATGTTATTTTTTACTTCTATCCGTCCGGTTTCGATATCAGTAAGTGTCAATTACAAATAGCGTAGAGCTATTGTGTCGGTAGATACAACTTTGTATGTAGAATCAACTTTGTCGGTAGAATCACAAGTGCGCACTTGTACATACAACTTTCCTGTGTGAAATATCGTCTGATTTTATTAATATATATATATATATATATTATATATGTATATATGTATGTATGTATGTATGTATGTATGTATGTATGTATGTATGTATGTATGTATAGAAGGAAAGTCTTGAGTAACGACAAACTTGGAACGATTAAGTAAATTCTACTTCATAAAACAATCTTTTCCTGGTTGTATGTATGTATGTATGTATGTATGTATGGATAAAAGATCGTGGGTGAGGCCGAAACAATGCGAAGTAAATGCAAGGTAAATCACAAGAAAACAAATATGTGAATTAATGTAGACTTACCTTGTATTCAATATTTCGGGGTAATGACTCCATTTTCAAGAAATTGGCGAATGTTGCTGTATGTATGTATGTATGCCATTGTTCAATTTTATTGTAAAATTTCTTGCCAGTAGAGAAAGAGCCAGTTTCTAATTTAGATCCAAGGCCCTTTCATTGGAATGTATATATATATATATAGATTAATGCTTGTTCATAATTTTGCATTCAACTGAAGGATTACCCCCATATTTTGGGTCACCTACAAATACTATTCCTTAGTAAGAATGGTATTGATAGTGACTTCGAGGTTTTATCTATCTATCTATCTATCTATCTGTCTCTCTATATATATCTCCATGTATATGTATGTATCTATTTATCTCTCTCTATATATGTGTGTGTGTGTGTGCGTATATGTGTCTATTATGTATGTATGTAAGTACGCAAATGCATCTGTAACTGTATGAATATACGGTGTGTGTGTGTGTGTGTGTGATGGGGGTTGGAATAGGTTGCTCGGTGTATTTCAAATCGTCGAAGTGTATATATAATCCTCATTGAAGTGAACTGACCCCTAGGGAACTGATGCACCGCTAGTGCTGTAGATTTTCGTCAGGGATTTAGCCAAATCTTAAAACTAACCCTCCTTGTTGTCTTCATTCTGACACATGACATTGTATTTAGCGGGGACTGGTTGGCAGGGCGAATAGCTCAACATAAGTCACGCTCACACATACATACATACATACATACATACATATACATGCATGCACACATGCATACGTACACACACACATATATATATATATATATATATATATATATATATACACATGCATACATACGTATATATACATAGATGCATACATACGTATATATACATGCATGCATACATACATACGTACATATATATATATATATATATGCATGCATGCACACATGCATACGTACATATATATATACATGCATGCATGGATACATATATACGTATATATATATAAATACAAACATACATACATGTATAGAGACATATGCATGAATATATGCATATATATATATATAATGCATATATATATATATATATATATATAATGCATATATATATATATATATATATATATATATATCTACACACACATACATATATGTACGCGTGGTATTGGCAGGTTTAGAGCTACACAGAGTAAAGATACACACACACACATAGCCACACACAAATACATACACATTCATACAACATATTGTTTATGCAAAGGTAATGATGAGGGTGTTTGTAGCCAATCATTGCTTTCGCTAGAAATACCAACCAAATTCCCCTCAAAGCGTATGCAGGCATCGTACAAATAAATAAATAACGTATATATCTTTATATATACTTTATATATATATAGTGTGTATAAGTATATATCTCTGTGTGTGTACTTGTTCTCCACGCCACCCCCTAAGGAAGCGAAATAGAAGACGAAAGAAAGACTGAAAAAGAACGAAAGGCAGAAACGTGGAT
>NC_142948.1:30465206-30477706 GCF_046866305.1 Octopus bimaculoides | reverse complement strand
GGAATTATTATTCTGCCTCTTATGCTTAATATCCCCCCTGATTTCTAATCCCTCTCCTATTTCTCTACATTTTTCATGGTTTTTTTAAAAAATATATATGTTGTGTTTTACGTATATTTTTTTTGTTTTACATCTCTCTTTATCCTATGTTTTGTTTGTTTTGGTTTGTTCTGGAAAACTAAACCTTCACAAAAAAAAAACAAAAAAAAAAACAAAAAACAGTTCTTCGTTCTTGGAAAAGTAATGTTCTTGTTGATGCCATTGCCAGTTCAGAAAATATGAAGACAAATAAATGAATAAGTAGTATTAAAAAATATATAAAAATAGCGATGTTTAAACAGCAGTCGTACTTGTAATCTCTCTGTCACCGTTCTGTCATCGTTCTGTCATTGCTCTGTCATTGCCCTGTCATTGCTCTCTTGTTAGGAGCAACAAGAACGTATAGAAGATTTGTTTTGATAATTTTTGGTAATTTCTTCCTTAGCTCCCCTTTTTTTTTCTTTTTCTTTCCCTCTCCTCTGTCTAGATTTCTGTCCGTCTGTGTGTTTGCTTCTCTCTCTTTCTCTCTCTCTCTCTCTCTCTCTCTCTCTCTCTCTCTCTCTCTCTGTATATATGTAAATATGTATTATGTATGTATGCATATAAACATTATATATATATATATATATATATATATATATATATATATATATATACACACACACATATATAAAACATGTATATGTGTGTCTGAAAGAGTGTATATAAGCATCATGCATTTACACGCGTAAATAATATCACGCGCATACACAGATATATATAAGTTTGGCTTCCTTCCACGTATCAAACATGGCTGACGACTTGATTCTGTATCTGTACATGGCTGTATATGCGGATGCAGATATGAATATACATGTCTCTACACTCACGTACGTACATACATGCGTCCATCCATCCGTCCATCCATACATGCATGCGTCCATACGTACATACATAGATTCCCCCGTATTATATATCTACACGTAAAAACGCACAAACATGCACATAGACACACATCCTCCTCTCTAACTCTCTCTTTCTGTGTGTGTGTAGGTGTGTGTGTGTATGTATATATATATATATATATATACGCACAAGTATATATATATGTATATATATACATATGGACATACACACACATACATGTAGGGTATATATATATATATATACATACATATATGCATGCATACACAGACAGACATGTACATGAATACAAATAGGTGTATATATATATATATATATATATATATATATATTCAGTCTGGGTGTGTGCATGTGTACACATGTATGCATGTACATACATGCATACATACAACGTACGGAGAAATTAGTACGCATAATATACATATACATATATATATAATACCCAGGAACACATATATAACATGAAGAGGCAAAGAATGAATTTGAAAGTGACCCTAAATTAAAGCTGTAACTGACGTGTCTTCCATTGAAACACACGGCCAATTGCTAAGTATGTATTATTATCAGCCAGTTAAATCGTTTAAGTCGCGTGTCATTTTCAGTGTTCGTTGGAGTGGCATTTCAAAGAAGGAGTGTGAATATGTATGCAGATTTAAGTAAAACCCCAATTCAATCAAATAAGTGGATTTTTTTTTAAAATAGGCTGCTGAGTGGATATTATAGAATAGAATACAACACGAAGATATTTAACCTTCATGCGTTTTACACCATTTATTTTATTTATTATTATTATTTTGAATAATTATATAAAATATCTCGTTATAGGACGTGAGTGTGGTGAAGTTGACCGTGGTTTCTTTCACAATTTCTGTTCTTAATATTAAAGAGAGTAGCTCGAGATTAGGCATAGCTGTGTGGTAAGCAGTTTGCTTCCCGACCACACGGTTTCGGGTTCAGTCCTACTGCGTGGTACCTTTGGTAAGTGTTTTCTACTATAGCCTCAAACCGATCAAAGCCTTCTGAGTGGTTTTGGTAGACGGAAAATGAAAGAAGCCCGTCGTATATATACATACATATATATATATATATATATATATATATATATATATATATATATATATTCAAGGTTGAATATGGTACTTATGTGTAGGCACCCGAATATTGCATCCCAAAAGGATAGGTGATTAAAATCAAAAAATAAGCAACACGGATTTCAAAGGTGATTGCAGTATGCACGTTTCATGCTACTTCAATTTATTTAAGTAATGCGAGCATTACCTTAAATGCAATATGAAGAGCAATCTTCAGCTGCACGAAAATGCAGAAAAATTACTGTAGAAAAGACATATTATAAATGTGGCAACATTTCAAATCCAAGTGGGAGAGAGAATACATAAAAATCAAAATGTGAGGAAGAATACATAAATCCATCTTGACATAGCCAAGTCTATCAGGCCTGATAGCCTACTAGCCTGATAGACTTTTATGTATTCTCTCTCCCACTTGGATTTGAAATGTTGCCACATTTATAATGTCTTTTCTACAGTAATTTTTCTGCATTTTCGTGCAGCTGAAGATTGCTCTTCATATTGCATTTAAGGTAATGCTCGCATTACTTAAATAAATTGAAGTAGCATGAAACGTGCATACTGCAATCACCTTTGAAATCCGTGTTGCTTATTTATATATACATATATATATATATATATATATATCGTCGTGGGATCGCAGTTTCGATTCTCTGACCGGGAGTTGCGAGTGTATATTGAGCGAAAACACCTGAAGCTCCACGAGGCATCAGCAGGGGGTGGTTGCGAACCCCGCTGTTCTCTTTCACCACAACTTTCTCTCACTCTTTCTTCCTATTTCCGCTTGGAAGAGACTATTTGAACACATACATCCCGCAATGCTTATTCTATCCATCTCTTTTGCTCTTTTTTTAACGAGACGCAAACAAACAAACACCGGTTTTCCATGGAAGGCCGAGAACTGCAAAGGTGGGGAACCCTTTGCTGTTGTTGATTAACTCTCGGTTAATCTTGATCAAGCAATCGTTTCTACGATTTTCCTTTGTCAACGATAATATAGCTGTTACTTAGATTACGTAATGTCACCTATTTTCTTTTCTTTCTTCATTGACGCTAAGCTTGTAAGCTGAGGGAGATTAGGCTGCTGTTTCTAGCAGATTTTTGCGACTGCAGCAAATTTCCTTCCCCTCTCCGTTTTTTTTTTTAGCTCACTCTAATTTTGCCGACTTCTGCCCTCCCCCCCCCCCCCCCGCCGCTGCCACTGCCACCACCGCTGCTACCTCGACCACCTCTACCACACGAACCTCAGCTCCCCCTATTCCCCCCCCTCTCATACCATCATCAACCTCCTTCGACTTCGTTCCTTAACTACGTCCCCTTCATCACTGTCATCGACCTTTACTCCCCCTCCCAGCCCGCTATTATTCCGCCACTTTTCACATCTCTTACCGCCACCCCTGACCTCTGAAGGTCATGACCTTAAACCCTACCCTGCCAATCCTTATTATTCTTTTCAATGTACAGTTGTTCTATTGGAACACACTAATGGTGCTTCCAAATGATGGTAACGACGGTGGTGGTGGTGGTGATGGTGGTGGTAGGGATGATGTTGCGGTGGGCGGGGGTGGATGGTGGTGGTGACGGCGGAGACGAAGGCGGTAACGGTGGTGGTGGTTGTTGCAGTGGTTATCGTGATGTTGGCGGTGGTGGATTTCCATGAGGGTGAGGGTCGCACTAGTGGGTGGTAGTGGGGGTTTGTGTTGGGTTTGCAGTGGTGATGATAGTGGTGGTGGTGGTGATAGTGGTGGTGGTGGTAGTGGTGATAGTAGTGTCGGTGGTAGTAGTGATGAGGATGATAGTGGTGATTGTGGTGGTTGTGGTAGTGGTGGTGTTGATGGTTGTAGTGGTGATAATGATGTTGGTAGTGGTGGGGGTTATAGTGGAGTGATGATAGTGGTAGTGGTGGTGGTGATGGTTGTAGTGGTGCTGAGGGTGGTAGTGGTGGTGATGGTGATAGTGGTGGTGGTGATGATAGTGACGATGATAGTATTGGTGATGGTTTTATTGGTGGTAATAGTAGTAGTAGTAGTGGTGGTGGTCATGGTTGTTGATATGAGGTTGTGTTGGTCGTAGTGGTAGTAATGGTAGTAGCTGTGATGGTGGATTTTTTTGTGGAAGGTGGGTTTCGTAGTAGAGGTGGTAGTAGTGATGCTTATTTCGGGGTCGAAGTTTTGCTAATAAGAGTGGTATTGGTGGCTGCTGTTGTGGTAGTAGTTGTAAAGAGGGTGGTGGTTATAGCAGAGATGATACTAGAACGTGTAGTGGTGGGGGTGATAGTAGGTGTGATTAAAGTAGCGGTGGTGGTTGTAGAAGTGGTGGTGGTGTGTGAAACGATTCAACTTATCACTTTCAATTAAAGAACGAAATTTAATCGATTCCCTTCTCACCCTCAAAACCTTACCGCATTCGACCCTCCCTTTATTCTCCTCCTCTTTCTCCTCCCCCCTTCAACATTCGACCTTCCTTCCTTCCTTACTTCCTTCCATTTTTCCTTCCATTCTTCCTCTACAAAGTGACTGTTTTTAACCATTTAGACTTGCTTTCTTGGTCGAAGGTGTCTTTATTGATGTAGTTCTTGTTGTTGTTGTTGTTGTTGTTGTTGTTGTTGTTGTAATTGCTATTGTTGTCATTGTTCTTGTTGCTGCTGCTGCTGCTGTTGCCGCTGCTGCTGCTGATAATGATGACGACGCCGGCGATGATTATAACGATTAAGATAACGATTCTTCTCTCTCTTCATTTTCTCTGCTTTCAAAATTGTTGGCCTTGTGCCTAACTGGGAAACAATCATCATCATCATCGTCGTCGTCGTCATCATCATCATTATCGTCATCGTCGTCGTCATCATCATCATTATCGTCATCGTCGTCGTCATCGTCATCATTATCGTCATCATCGTCGTCGTCATCGTCGTCGTCATCATCATCATTATCATCATCGTCATCGTCATCATCATCATCATCGTCATCATCATCGTCATCAGTATGCACCTGTAGATTGGAGGACAAGAGAGAGAGAGAGAGAGAGATCGAGATCGCTCGTACCTTTGGTAGTCAACGTATCTTTGGATCTGTGGGGGTTTCTTGATTGGCCCTCGTCGGAGTTTCTTCTTTATGAGGAGGACAACATCTTTCCTCTTATTGCATACTTTGTCTACTATTCTTTTATTTGTTTCAGTCATTTGACTGCGGCCATGCTGGAGCACCGCCTATACAATGTATAATTTTATCGCATTTCCCTGTCTGTTCCATTTCTTTGCCGGCATCTTTTATGTAATTCGCCACACTAATTACTGTCTGTCCATCTAATGTCCCCCTCATCTATGCCCCTCTCATCTATGCCCCTGTGGCAAATAAAAGAAATGATTATCCTCATCATCATCATATTATTATTATTATTATTATTATTATTATTATTGAGTGAGAGGACAGTGCATGCCATCAAAGTGACACTTGGGTACAAATATACGAAGCCTAGTTTACACGTCATGACTACCTGTCTGATAAGGGTACACCAGGCACATGCACCACAGCCATTTGTGCATGATATGGTGATCTCATATCAAGATAAACAGCGCATGAGCTTGTAGGTGGGGCCCAGTTAGAATTTTCTTCATGTTGAGTAGCCCATCCCACTCAAAAAAGGTCTCTGAATATATATATATATATATATATATATATATATATAGGGAGAGAGAGAGAGAGAGAGAATAAGAGTCGGCAGCTCAAAACATCGCTATACGCGTTTCATTCGCTAGATTTCCTGTTGCCAATGAAGGACAATAAGTATAATATATATACCGACATACTACTTAAATACATACACACACGTAAAGTTGATATTTACAGATAAACAAAAGACGAAGACAGTGTATAAACAACAAGCAGGTGTATTAGTTGACGCTTTGACGCCCGGGAAGGTGAGAAAGCCTTTTACGTTTCGAGCCTACGCTCTTCAACAGAAAGGAACACGAGGAAATAAACAGAGAGAGAGAGAGATAGAGAATAAAAAAAGACAAAAACTTGTGGATTTAGCGGTCAACAACATATTACTTATGTAGATATAACTCTATATATAATCCTTTCTACTAAAAGCACAAAGCCTAAAATTTTGCGGGAGGGAACTGGTCGATTATATCGATCCTAGTGTTTCACTGGTACTTAATTTATCGACCCCGAAAGGATGAAAGGCAAAAAAAAAAAATCAACCTCGACAGAATTTAAACATAGGATCTAAAGACGGACGAAATACCGCAAACAATTTTGCCCGGTGAGCTAAACATTCTACCAGCTCGCTGCTAACTATTCTCCTAGCTCGCCTATATGTATGTAAATATATATATATATATATATATATATATATATATATATATATATATATATATATATATATATATATATATATATATATGTGTGTGTGTGTGTATATATGAGTATTTATCACCTAAGTATATATAACCATATATAAGTATATATATATATATGACTGTGTGCAACTTCGTATACCACTTAATATTTCACTACATTTTCCTATATAATGGTATTTTCAAAATTAGATTGTGAATGCTGCTTAGCAGTAAATTGATAGTCCGGTCGTTGATTATGTCGAACCAATAGAGTTGATGCCGTGGTGGTCTTTCTTCTAATGGTCTGCGTTTAAGATGAGCCAAGTTACTGTAATTATGTTGATGAATGGAAAATAACGTGTCAATCAATGATTGTAAAGGGTTAAAAGTGATAATGAAATATGACCTGTCTTTGCTCTACAGGCAACGAAACACCATTTTCACCTCCTCCTCCTTCTTCTTCTTCTTCTTCTTTCCAACACTACCACCGCTTTTCATCGCTGCCGCCGCCATCGTCGCCATTGCTAACCACTGCCAGCAGCATCTTTCCCACCACCACCACCACCATCACCACCACCGCTTCGCTTCTTTCACTGCTACTGCTACCGCTAATAATACAATCAGTATCATAAGAACATCAACACCAATTGTAACAACAACACAATCAATCACAATCAATACATCTAACAAGCTTAACACTAAGACCTTTCGTTGAGAGCCTCGACGTAGTCGGTTGATTTGCTAGAAATAGTGGTCAATTCTCACTCAAATCACGTTCTGCCGTCTTAAAAGAGAACACTTATATATTGGAAAATGTAGTCACTGGTTAATTAATAATCCTTTGTATAATAGGCACACGGCCTGAAATTTTGAGGGGAGCGGATAAATCGATTACATCGACCTCATTATTCCGCTGGTACTTATTTTATCGACCTCGAAAGGATGAAAGGCAAAGTCGACCTCAGCGGAATTTGAACTCAGAACGTGAAGACAGACAAAATGCCGTTTAATATTTCGCCCAGTGTCGCTAATGATTCTGCCAGCTCACCGCCTTTACTGGTATAATTAATAATAATAGCAGTTTCGGATTTTAGCACAAGGCCAGCAATTTCAGGGGAGGAAGTAAGTTGATTACATCGACCCCCCCCCCAATACTCAACTGGTATTTATTTTATCGATCCTGACAGAATGAAATGCAAACGTAAAGACGGGCGAAATGCCGTTAAGCATTTCGTCCAGCGTGTTAGCGGTTCTACCACTCCTGTACTACTACTACTACTACTACTACAATAATAATATGCTCCTAGATAAAGGCAGCGAGCTGGCAGAAATGTTAGCGCACCGGGCGAAATGCTTAGCGGCATTTCGTCTGCTGTTACGTTCTGAGTTCAAATTCCGCCGAGGTCGACTTCGCCTTTCATCCTTTCGGGGGTCGATAAATTAAGTATCAGCTGCGTACTGAAGTTGCAGGGTTATTCATTCTGCCAGCTGAGTCGACTGGAGCAACGTGAAATGAAGTGTTTTGCTCAAGAACAAAACACATCGCCCGATCTAGGAATCGAAATCACAATCTTACGATCATAAGTCCAGCACCCTAACCACAAAGCCAACCGCCTCCACGATAGATTGATATAGGTTTGGCAGAACGAATGGGAGAAATAAGATTTAATATACGAGTATATACTCATTCTAAATGTAAATGAGGAAAAAAATATAAATATAACTTAAGGGCCGGTAGATTCGTTTAAGGCAATTATCACGGATGAGACTCGATCTTTGAATAACTTTCGTAGACGATCAAAAATTTGAAAGTACACACGCACGCACGCACGCACGCACGCACGCACGCACGCACGCACGCACACACACACACACACACACACACACACACACACACACACTCACTCACTCACTCACTCACTCACTCACTCACTCACTCACTCACTCACTCACTCACTCACTCACTCACTCACTCACTCACTCACTCACTCACTCACTCACTCACTCACTCACTCACTCACTCACTCACTCACTCACTCACTCACTCACTCACTCACTCACTCACTCACTCACTCACTCACTCACTCACTCACTCACTCACTCACTCACTCACTCACTCACTCACTCACTCACTCACTCACACACACACACACACACACACACACACACACACACACACACACACACACACGTACGGGGAGAGAGTGGGAAAGATGGGTGTGGGGAAGAGAGAACGACAGAAAAATGGTAAAAGTATCAAAAGTGAACAGCGTATAAAGGCTTCGGTTTATTGGATAGCACTAACAGATTGGAACAAAAGTTACAGAATTCGGTACACAAACAAGCGGGCTAAAGAGACGAAACCAAACTGATTCTGTATAACCTTCCAATATGATTTCCTCCAAACCAATTATTCCATCTTGCGTTTCTCACGGAATGGTAAAAAAAAAAAAAAAAACCCACGAAGAAAACAAAATAAAAAACAAAAAAAAAACAACCAACAAACAAAAGAAATTGCTAATTAGAAAATTCCATATCGAAGAAATGGGTGAGGTGAATTGATTGGTAAACAATGCTTTTGAGCCACAATATTTTAAACTAATCAAATACACCACCAAGCGGTAGATAGATGGTGGTGGTGGTGGTGTGAGAGGGTGATAATGGTGGTGGGTTGAAAGTGGTGGTGGTCATGGTGGTATAAAAAGAAGTGGATGATCAGCGTTGTTTCAGGAAGAAGCTATTACCTCCAAGAAATTTCCGCTATGGGGTAACCACCATAGCTGGAATATTTGGTGTGTCTGTATGTTTATGTATATAATTGCGTATGGGTGCTGATTGCTATCTAAGTGCGTAAGTTATGTATGTATGCATGCGTGTGCGTATGTATGCATGTATATAAGTACGTTGACATATCTGCCTACATAATTTATATACATGTTCATACGTCTCTGTCTATCTGTCTGTCTGTCTGTCTCTCTCTATATATATAGGGAGAGAGAGATGTATGTACTTATGTATATGTATATAAATGTATGTATATATACCTAAGTATACACACACACACACACACACACACACACTAATAATACTAGTAATAATAATAATATTAGGGATAAAAATCCAAATTTACAGGTAAAAACTCAATTAAATTAAATTTATTAAAACTTAAAATTAAATTAAGTTTCACAGTATAAAATATATATATATAGTTTTAGGGAAAAGAACCAATGTACATGAACTCATCGATGAAAATCCAGTCACATATAGAAAAATTAATAAGTAAAAACACAATAAATAAGTATAATATAATACAAAGTAAATATGAGATAATGATAATAAAACGACTAAACGTGTTTCATAACCAATTTTCAAATAGAAAGAATATTTAAATCGATTAAAACTATCGAAAATCAATTCTATTCAAAAATATAGCTAATCTTCAGGTCAAAATAATAATAAAAGAATGTATATATCAACCAATAACAAATGAACGTATATAAAATACTTATTATATTAAGATAGAAAAATATTATTAAAAATATCAAAATTATAAACACTCCATAATCAACCCTATGTCGAGAGAGGGAAAGAGAGAGAGAGACAGAAAGGGAGAGACAGGGAAAGAGAGAGAGAAATTGATAGACAGACTAACAGCCAACCAGATAGATAGAGAGAAAGAGAGAGTGAGAGGCAGTGGAGAGAGAGGCTGAAAGAGACATAGAGAAAGAAAGAGAGACAAATAAACACTCAGAGTTAGGGAGGGAAAGAGAGGGAGAGAGAGGGAGAGCAAAGAAGAGAGAGGAGGACAGAGGTGTGGTTGTGGTGATGTTAGCCGATATGTAAATGTGACAAGGAGTAATTATTAAGTAATAATCACAGGCTTTATTGGCTCCCAATTAACTTCATTTCTAACGTGTCGTCTGCTTTTTGTCTATCTCTTTGCCCACTGCATACATGTACGAGCGTAGATAGGTACGTACACATGTATGTCTGTCTGTCTGTATATGTGCGTGTGTATGTATGTATGTGTGTATGTATATATGTATGCATGCATGTCTGAATGTACTTAGTATGTATGCATATATGTATGCATGCATATATTTATGTACGAATGTATTTACGTATGTGTGTGTGTTTACGTAGTACGTACATATGTATGTATGTATGTGTGTGTGTTGGTAGTACGTACATATGTATGTATGTGTGTGTGTTGGTAGTACGTACATATGTATGTATGTATGTGTGTGTGTTGGTAGTACGTACATATGTATTTATGTGCGTGAGTATGTAAGTATGTATATGTGTGTGTGTATGTATGTATATATGTATGCATGCATGTGTGTATGTATGTATATATGTATGCATGCATGCATGAATGTACTTACGTATTTATGCATGTATGTATCTATGTACGAATGCATTTACGTTTGTACGTGCGTATGTATGTGTGTACGTAGTACGTACATATCTATGTATGTGTGTATGTATGTCGTTATTTCTATCCACTTGCTCATCTGCCAAGAAAGTTGTGTAAATAAAACAGGAAGTGATATATATATATATATATATATATATATATATGTATATGCATATATATAATATATGCATATATATATATACATATGGGGGTGGGGTTATTCGGTGCAAAAGACTGAAAGACGTAGGGAAGGGATACAGGAAGGGGTGGGTGGGAGAGATTGAAGAAACTGGGTAAATTAATATTGGACGTCTTCAGTAATAAAGATGAGACGAAGAAGAAAAAGAGAAAGAAGCGATGGAAAAGTATAGTAAAAGAAAACAATTAAGGGAGGAGGGGGAAGATAAAAGAAAGGAGGAAGCTGCAGAAGGAAGAGAATAGGAAGACGAAGGAAGGAGGAGGTGGAGTTTCAATTGATTACGTCTTTTATTTATTCATTTATTTATTTATTTGTTCGGTTGTTTTATGTTTGGTTTCTTTCTCCTTGTCTTTTGTTGTTGTTTATGTTTTCTTGCTATTTCTCTCAAGACGTTCATCATAGGAATCGGTTCAGTTCCCTTTATGCCTTTCTTCTTCTTCCATAGTCACCACCATTCCCCTTCCATGTCTGTCTGCCATTCTATCTGTCTGTCTGCTACTACTACTACTACTACTACTACTATCTATCTTCATATGCGTATGTATGTGTGTGTGTTTGTGTATATATATATATATATATATATGTACATATATATATGTACATATATATATGTTTCTATTTGTGTTTGTCTCTCCCACCACAAGTTGACAATCGATGTTGGTTTGTTTACGCTTTGGTTTATGATCATAAACATTTTAAATCAAGGGAGACAATCACAAATACTGGTTTCAAACTTTAGTTCAAAACCTGCAATTTCCGGGGAGGAGTAAGTCGATTACAACGGATCCAGTGTTCAACTGGTACTTATTTTATCGAGCCCGAAATGATAAACGGCAAGATCGACCTCGGCAGAATTTGATCTTAGAAGTTAAAGACGGACTAAATGCCACCAAGCGTTTTGTCCGATGTGCTAACGATTCTGTCAGCTCACCACCTTAGACAACCACAAATATTAAGAAAAAGGTTAAGTCCATTATGTGGTTTCGGTGTTTATTTTAGCGATACTTGAAAAATGAAATTTCTGTTCCTCTGGATTTGAATTCTGATCAATATGTCAATGGCGTAGACACTAGGCTACATATTTTGGTAAATGATAACGTTCATTTTTTCTACATCCACATCTGCTTTGTATACAAGACTTATATAATGCACAAATTCCCTGGTAAGATTTGAATGGTTGGGGTTTCAAAACCAGTGATAAGTGAAGTCTAATGTAGTCATTGTTATACTGTACGTGAAAACGCAACGAAATAGCTTGGGCTGATCCTGGGTCTGCTGGATCAGAGTTGATTTAGAGCTAAATAAAGTTTCAAAGGGGGTGAGCTGGCAAAATCGTTAGCCGGCCGGTCAGAATGCTTAAGCAGCATTTCGTCCGTCTTTGCGTTCTGATTTAAACTTCCGTTGAGGTTTCAAATTTAGGCACTGGGCCAACAATTTTTGGGGAAGGGCTAAGTCAATTACATCAACCCTAGTGTTCAACGGGTACTTATTTTATCGACCCCGAAGGGATGA
>NC_142948.1:30457706-30462706 GCF_046866305.1 Octopus bimaculoides | reverse complement strand
AGTGGATTAAAATCTCTGTGTGAGAGTGTTTGTTTTGAAAACGCAACAAGCAAGGAAGATAATTTTGATGAAGGCAGGTGTAATCATTAGCTTTAGTTTCAGTTATTTGACTGCGGCTATGCTGGGGCACCGCTTGAAGGGTCTAATCGAACAAATCGACCCTAGTACTTACTTCCCGAGTTTGATAATTAGGCTGTCGTCTCTTTTGCTGAACTGTTAAATTAGGGGACATAATCAAACCAACACCAGTCATCAAGTGGTGGTGCGGAACAAACCTAAAGACACACTCGCACGTGAGTGTGTGTATATATATATATATATATACATATATATATATATATAGAGTTATTAATATTTCTAAGTCTCTCTAAAGGAGACTACGGCAGCGGTACTGGAAATTAATAGTTATCGCCAAGCCAACATGGCAGTCCCAAAATTAGGACGAAAGCTGCCGTGAATTAGCTCCAAGAAGCCATCGCCTCTAGCTAGCTATGTGACACACGAAACCTGTGTCCTATATATATATATATATATATATATCCATCCACGGTGCGCTTGGTTTCCGTCGACCAAACACACAGGGTATTGGTTGGCCCGGTGCAATTGTAGAAGACGCATGCCGGACAGTGGGGCTGAACCCAAAACTCCATGCTTTCAAAGCGAGCTTCTTCACCACAAAACCGTGTCTGCAGCTCTAATGTATATATAGCAACAGAGGAAATGTTGCGACGCTGATTAAATTCCTCAATACTCAATACTATTTAGAAAATAAAGATTTAGATAAAGAAATATTGTCTTCAAAGCTACCTTTTTGACTTAGAGAACGGGAAACAATATGCATAACATCGTTGAATGGTCTCCGTGATTGGCAATGGGGTAAAGCAGAATGGACCAGAGAACACCCGACCTATGGGTTACAAGAACAACAATATTAAATTTAAAAAACCCTAAAGGAAAATAAAGATGTCGAGTTGCATTCAGGCCAGAGACCTAGTTCCAATGCTTTGCAACAGAGAATTTAGTTTACTATTTGAAAGGTATCCAAGAACAAAGTCTTCGGTAGGTGATGGTAAACCGGACGAAGGTTAATTTACGACTGAATCCCAATTGATTAAATATTTCTTTAATGATTCGAAACAAATCTCTTAACTTTGTGGAAGTGTTTAAAGATTTAATAACTTCATTTTGGTTTGCTTGTTTCGCAACTTGAAGGAAGGAATAATCCAAGGATTATTAGTTCTGCTCTGAGGAATCTGTAACTTAAAACTTCCAATGTCGGTTAATTCTTTGGGAGCCAAACAAATCTGATATCAGCAATCGTGTTCCTGTTTCAAGTGCCTCATTAAATTCACTTTACTCTTTTTTCATTGAAGTACAAGAACCTTATTTTGTAGGTTCCTTTCTACTCTCGGCACAAGACCCGGATTTTTGGGGCGACCTCAGTACGCAACTGCTATTTAATTTATCGACCCCGAAACGATGAAAGGCAAAGTCGACCTCGGCTTCTACTATAGCCTCCTGAGTGGATTTGGTAAACGGAAACCGAAAGAAGCCCGTCGTATATATATATATATATATATATATATATATATATATATATATATATATATATATATATATGTGTGTGTGTGTGTGTGTGTTTGTGTGTCTGTGTTTGTCCCCCCACCATCGCTTGACAACCGATACTGGTGTGTTTACGTCCTCGTAACCTAGCGGTTCGGCAAAAAAGACCGATAGAAAAAGTACCAGGCTTCCAAAGAATAAGTCCTGGGGTCGATTTGCTCGACTAAAGGTGGTGCTCGAGCATGGCCACAGTCAAATGACTGAAACGAGTAAAAGAGTAATGTATCTTTAAGCTGTATCTGTCAATAATGTTTTATCTCTTTCTCTAATTATATGCATATATATATATATATATATATATATAAATATATATATATATATATATATATATATACATATAATGAGTAATTCATCAAGTTATTCATTCTACTGGTTCCAAAAATTTATAAGTACCAGATGCTGTTAACAATACAGAGTGTTCCTCCATCTCTTTCTTTTAACCTGTTGGTCTTTATCTTCACTTCTGTTTATAGTTATCACGCACAACAGATGCCTATTTGGTGATTGGGAGTTTGTTGACTACGCACATTATTCTAATTAACAACAACACCTTTCTCTGTACATCTAGCAGTTACGCCATTTTCAAACATCTCAACTTCAGTTCAGTATTCGACAGAAAGACGCCGAAATTGAAACGTCTAGAAGAAGGCGCAGCAGCAGCAGTAGTAGCTGCAATACAAAGATTATAAAATGTAGAGGTGACAAAAAAACAGTGTTTGGAACTATTATCGTATTCACGTATGGATGTGCATTTATGTAGACAAATGTGCTTATACAAACCTACAAACCACTGGATGTGTGCGTTTTAATTTTCCAATTGCATACGTATACACACACACACACACACACACACACACACACACACACATATATATATATATATAAATATATATATATATATATATATATATATAAATATATATATACATGAATGTTTTATGTCCATGCACATACATCCGAACATGCGTGCAAGCATACATACAAATATAAATACATACATGCATACAAGTTTACACACACAATTACCCCCACCCCCAACACAGTCATTCGTGTTCCTTTCTGTTGAAGAGCGTAGGCTCGAAACATAAAAGATTTTCTCACCTTCCCGAGCGTTAAACTAATACAACTGTTTGTTGTTTATACACCTGTCTTAGTCTTTTTGTTTTTTTGTAAATTCCAAATATATATAGTTATGGTATATTCTGGTGAGAACATAGTAGAGTACAGTATAAAGCAGGTCCACCTCCAGATTGCACCCTGTGCTATCTAGTAAATATACGTACTTCCAGGCTTGCGTTTAGGATTCTATTGTGTGTGAATAAATAATTGAAAAAATTTGGAGTCCACAAGGAGTACGGTTGGACACTTATTTTCAATCACTACAATTGTTTCCACGCAACGTAGTTCTCCAGGCGTGCAGGTACTTGATTATGCAACCGTTCCTTGTATTATGAGATTTAGGTGTGTTTCCTCAGGCGATATGTAAATATTATCTCAGCTTCAAGAGCATCCTCTCTGTTTGTCGTGGCCTGAATTTAGTAGTAGCCACTGAGCTTACCAAGGTGTGCTGTTGCTGAAGGACCGTTGGTAAACTGCTTTGAAGGTGATTCTGCTACTGTTCAAGTGGTTGCCGTTTTAAAAGGATTGGCATTTAATTTCTTTGTACTGCTGATTTGTTCCTCATGGCTGGTTACATATGCGATTGTCCTCAGCTGACTTTTAAGAATCGACCCATACGTACACATACATGGTCGTCCACATACATGGTCATCCACATGTACATCCATATACATACTAACGCTCGGACACACACACACACACACACACACACACACACACACACACACACACACACACACACACACACTTATATATATATATATATATAATATATATATATATATATATATAAGTTCAAAAAGAAAACGACAAAAAAATACCAACAAAAAACAACAACGCAAGGACGTGATACAGATTGTGTTACTGGACATTCGGGAAAGGAAAGAAAGAGAATTTGACGTTTCGAGCGGATTTCTTCGTCGGAAACTTAGGACAGTCCAAAGAAGGGAAGAAGGAGGAAGAAAAAATCGCCAACGATATCCACGAGGTTACATTGTGGAATATATATATATATATATATATATATATATATATATATATATATATATATATACATATATATGTGTGTGTGTGTCCTCTACTTTTCTCTTGTAGTCATCTGCTCCTGAAAGTCCTGTTCATTGTACCAGTAGAAGCAAGAAAACTGCATGAACGCATTCGAGAGGAATCTGCAATCATATGGAGACTGTATACAAGGGATTTTGGAAATATTTTTCCTGTGATGGAAAGCAATATTATTTCACGATAATCCCTACCTTCCTGAAGAACTCATTGGATAATGTAGCCCAAGATATGCTTTGACTGAAAATTCGACCACAACAAGCGGTCATAAATTAAATGTGTCTATCGTGGTCTGTCGACCTGTACCTGACGGCCTCGATTGTGGCCCGTCGCGCTTTATGTGTTAAAAAGCAACAACACTACTGGAACTTTGTCAAACAGCAAGATGGATAAAATATTTTATATGTGCAGGATGTGAAAGCACACCAGTTATGTATACAACGAAGCTAAGGCTGAGAAGAAGTAGGAGTGAGGGCCTTTACGTGGTCGTTCAACTTAAACGAAGATCAGAAAATTCTCTTTCGAATTGCAGCCTCCATATTGAAATAGATAAATGCATTGGAAAATTCAGTCTTAGCTTTGGAAAAAAGACAAGATGGATACGTAGAGGTCTGCTTGAACAAGACTGGCTCGGGGCTAAACGGCAAAAGTAACATATGCAACAACGAAAATAATAACTACATCAAAAATAGCAACAAAACCAACAAAAACAACAACAACAACAGAAACTGCAACAACAACAACGACAAGCGTAGTATTCATTTCACTGGAGTCCAGCTGAAGAACGTTTTCATATAGGCGGTGTACGAACTCACAACAGTACAGCATTTCACGAAATCTAATAAAATTCTAGTATAAATCTTTGCACACAAAAGACTTATATAAAACGTACGGGTATAAAATAATAAAAAATACATACATATATAATATATATATATATATATATATATATATATATAATATATATATATAATATATATAATATAATATATATAATATATATATATATATATATATAATATATATATAATATAATATATATATATATAATATATATATATATATATATATAATATATATAATATAATATATATAATATAATATATAATATAGTATAATATATATAATATATATATATATAATATATATATATAATATATATATAATATATATATATAATATATATATAATATATA
>NC_142948.1:30436104-30453604 GCF_046866305.1 Octopus bimaculoides | reverse complement strand
AAAAACGAACCCCACACACGTACACACACACACACATATATATATATATATATATACCTATGTATGTATGAATGTTTGTCTGTGTATATATGTTTGTGTGTACGCATATGTGTATATGTCTTTGTGTCTGTCTTTGTCTTTCACCATCGCTTAACTATCGGTGTTGTTGTGTTTACGTCATGTAACTTAGCGCTTCGGCATAAGAAACTGATCGAGTAAGTACCAGGCTTAAGAGAAAGAAGAGAAAAGTACTGGGGTCAATTCATTCAACAAAAATTCTTCAATGTGGTGCTCTAGCATGGCCGCACTCTAACCACTGAAGGAAGTAAAACGATAAGAAAAAAGAGGTATGTATGTATGTATGTATGAAAGCATGGATGTACACACATACACACACGCACGCACACATGCACATATGTTTACACATACATACATGTATGTGTACACAGACGCACAAATATTTACAAAAGCTCAGATACCTACGCATTTCCAAGGCTGGCATGTTACCATCATGCTTCTGTCAGCCTTTTCAACGTCTTCCTCTTCCGTCACCTCTTCCTTCAACTCTCAAACAGCCACTTTAGTTCTCACCATACATAATTACAAACAGTTACACGAAACACTATAAAACAAAGCTTAAAAAAGAACAAGGAATGCGAATGTAAATAAATAGTATTAAATGATATCAAGAGAGCTTATTGTGTGAAGTTTTCTTCTATCCTCTCTCATTTCTATTTATTTATTTATTTTATTTATTTTATTCAATTATTTACTTTATACATAGATTTATTTTAAGCACTTAATGCATGTACAATGTATAAAAATACGTATGTGCTTACTCGCTCGCTTGCTCACAACACCTTCCCTCACACAGATGCTGATATATGTGGGTGCGTATATGTATGTATGTATGTATATATATATATATGTATGTATATATATATATATATATATATATACACGCATATATGTAAATATATGTATGCTTATATATGTACACATATAATATGCAGAAAGGTTTATAATCTAAGCTGTGTCATATATATATATATATATATATATATATATAAATGTATGCATTTACATATATACATATATATGTACATATATATATATACACACACACACACACATATATATGTGTATATATATATATATATATATATACATAATACATACATGTATGCATGTATATATATAAATGTATGCATATATATATGTACACATATATAAACGTCTGTATATATGTATACACATATATACGCAGGCACGCAGAGATACATATATGTATGTATAGAATAACTTTTATTTCACACTTCACATTCCCCGAACTTTTTCCTCAAATTGTGTTTCTGGTTTTATCTTTATAAAACCACTTATTTCTTTGTCCTGTAGTAAGACTTCATCATCTCAATCTCTCTTATAATTACCTCCCTTTCCTTCTCTCCACCCACTCACCACCCTCACTGCCTTTCTCTCTACAATCCTAGGAAACTATCGCCATTGTTTACGCTAGTTTATTCAGTGTTGTATCTCTCACAGCAAGAAATTCTCATCGTTTCTGCTTCAACAACTTTGATTTCTTTCACTTGTGACACAGTAACTTAACTTGTTATTTGTTCTTTGTTTCTAAATCTTTCAATTCAGTCTTGTTTCTCTCTCTGCTTCATGAAAATTACTTGAGCTCACAACAGAGTGTTTATTTGATTTATTTGAAATAACAGCTAAATCTCCCTCAGATAACAACGTAACGGCCATGAAAATTGAAAGCGAATAGACATTGGGTAATGTCATCGTCCTACAATGTTCTGTGTATATGAAGAACAACGAAGAAAGAGACAACGTAGACACGACTGGAAGACCTATGGGCGCAGGTCTGCGTCTTAGGATTCGTATCTATATGGGTTTCAAATTTTGAGAAATGGCCAGCAATTTGTGGGGGGTGAGGTGAGACGATTACGTCTGTCCTAGTGCTCAACTGGTACTTATGAAAAGTATGAAAGGCAAGCTCCACCTCGGCAGAACTTGAACTCAGAATGTAAAGACGGACGAAATGCTGCTAAGCATTTTGCCCGGAGTACTTACGATTTTGCTTGCGCACCATTAGTTCTCATTTGAAAATTGGAGGAGGAATAAAAAAAAAAAACAACTTACACTTACCGAAGTTAAAGGAGGAAGGGTTTTCTCAAAATTATATGACTATGCATGAAAGCAACTCACACATACAAACACATGCATGCACCTACACAAATGCGTAGAATCACACATACACACAACTGAAAAGCATAATCTTTTACTCTTACTTGTTTCAGTCATTTGACTGCAGCCATGCTGGAGCACCGCCTTTAGTCGAGCAAATCGACCCCGGGACTTATTCTTTGTAAGCCTAGTACTTATTCTATCGGTCTCTTTTTGCCGAACCACTAAGTGGCGGGGACATAAACACAGAAACATCGGTTGTCAAGCAATGCTAGGGGGATACACACACACACACACACACACACACACACACACACACACACACACACACATATATATATATATATATATATATATATATATATATATATATATATACATATATACGACGAGCTTCTTTCAGTTTCCGTCTACCAAATCCACTCACAAGGCTTTGGTCGGCCCGAGGCTATAGTAGAAGACATTTGCCGAAGATGCCACGCAGTGAGACTGAACCCAGAACCATGTGGTTGGTAAGCAAGCTACTTACCACACAGCCACTCCTGCGCCTATGGCATATGAAAAATATGTGGATAAACATATGCAAGAGAAAAAAAAAAACTACAGAGTGCAACGTAAATAATTCCTACTGGTTAAATGTCATTCATTTTCGAAACCGGAGAGGAGAAAATTTTTGTGTGATTTCATTTGTTAAAATTTTACATTATCCAGTTTAATCACACAAATGTAAATTCCTACAAAGTTGGTTTTTCCAAGATACTATGTAATAATAATCACTGAACGCGGATTTAATCCATTTTTATTCGAAAATAAGATTAACATTTCATAGAAGCAAACTTGCATCGGATATTTGAACGGAAACTAGCAAAACATAAGTCGTGGAACGCAACAGATTATATTTCTTTTTCTAACATGATATGATTTGAGATAGTATTGTCCATATCTCCTTTCAGGTATCATAAATGGAAGGATTTGTTGATAAAATCTCAATTTAAAACAGTTTTCGATAAATCACGTACAAGATAATAGAATCGTATTGTTAACGAATTAGATTTACTACAACAGATTAATAATTACTGATGAACCGATAATTATTGGAAACGAGACTGTTATAAGCAGAAGAAAAAAATATTGCTCTTCAGTGCGTTTTTGGGGTTAAGATTTTAGAGGAAACTTTGCAAAGTTCTTCAACAAGAATACTTAACTTTTAATGTATTCCAATTAAAAAAGAGTGTGACATTTTTGCTTTATAGGAAAACGAAAAGAAATTAAATTAAAAAAGTTTCTGGCCATATGAGAATGAACACTTGGGCTAAGTTCTGGATAGTAATATAAAATAACTTGTCTGTTTTTATACTTTGGAATGTTGGTGCGACCTCTATATAGAATTTTGTCTGTGAAACAAAAAGGAAACCAATATTCTGAAGCACTATGTTATAATTATAAGAACAATTAGCTATAGGTTAACTCTAAATGATTAAACTGAATAATGTAAAATTTTAACAAATGGAACCACACGATGACACTTAACCATTACCAACTATTTACGAGTACGTTGTACTCTGTTTGTAGCTTTTGACACTCTTACCTATATTTATCTGCATATTTTTCATATGTTTTTCAGTTGTGTGTAGAATGTGTGATTTGTTACAGATATATATCAGATTTGTTATATATATAGACAGATAGCGAATATATATATGATTTCAAATTTTGGCACGAGTTCAACAAGTGCAGGTGATTGGGAAAATCGATTACATCAATTCTAATGCTCAACTGATAGTCATTTTATCGATCCCGAAGGGATCAAAGGCAGAGTCGACCTCGGCGGCATTTGAATTCGAAATGTAAAGACAGACGAAATGCCGCTAAGCATTTCGCTCGGCGTCTTAGCGATTCTGCCAGCTCGCTGCCTTAGAATATTCTGCAATTAAAATTATATTCTAAGGCGGATTGAATCAATGGTTCAGTATTACTGGAATCTAACTGAGAATTATGTGGAATAACCTGCAATTTAAGCTATAATATTAGAGAAGCCCCATGAGGAATCAAAAGGCCAAAAAAAAATAATGCAATTTGTCACATTGAGTCCTTGTGGAATACTGAGACACATTTTACGCTTTATAAAACAATGAGTAAAAATTTCTATTCTTTTGTAAACACTTTCTGTTCAAATCGCCTCTAGAACCATATACGCGCGTACAGCTAACATATGTGAAGGTGTTTTGTTTTTAGGAAATAATTAAAATAATACAGTTGTAGCCAATGACAGGAAAACATATATGATTTTAAATTTAAAAAGAATTAAAGAATTGTAAATTAAAAAAAGTAAAAAAAAAAAATAGAACAAAGCTAGAAGGAGGAAATAAAGAAAATATTTATATAAAGGGTTGTCAGATAAATTCGTTCGTTTATTTTTTTTTTTTCCATTTCCTTGATTTTATTCCCTTCAAATGTTATTCGAATTAAAATATTTTTCTCGTAATAAGCCGGCGAGCTGGCAGAAACGTTAGCACGTCGGGCGAAATGCTTAGCGATATTTCGTCTGACTTCACATTCTGAGTTCAAATTGCGCCGAGATCGACTTTGCCTTTCATCCTTTCAGGGTGGATAAATTAAGAAACAGTTGCGTACTGGGGTCGATCTAATCGGCTGGCCCACACCCCCAAAATTTCGGGCCTTATTTTTCTCGTAGTGCTCTATGGTTTTTGTAGATCTAAAATCTACACCAATTTTTGTCATCATTTGTGAAATTTGAACGGCTTTTACTTCTTTTCAAACATATGACAATGGAGTGCCCAGTAGTAAAAACAAAGAAGCAAAAATAAAAAAGAAATTTAAAAAAAAGTAACAAGAAAAATATGAAAACTGGACGAATTTAACTGCCGCTCGAATAGTTTATTTAATTGCGAGGCAGCGAGCTGGCAGAACCGTTTGCGCGCCGGACAAAATACTAAGCGGCATTGTGCCTGTCTTTACGTTCTGAGAGCAAATTCCGTCGGGGTGGATGAAATAAGTTCCGTTTGGCAATCAGGGGAGGGGTTGTCGATGTAATCGATTTTAATCCCTCCTTCGCAATTGCAAGCTTTGTGCCATAATTTGAAACCAATAGCTTATCTAATTCCAAGGCGGCGAGCTGGCAGAATCGTTAGCGCGCCGGGCAAAATACTTAGCGGCGTTTCATTCGGCTTTACGATCTAAGTTCAAATTCCGCCAAGGTCGACTTAACTTTTCATACGTTCGGGGTCGATGAAATAAGTATCAGTTAGCAATCTGGGGGTCGATGTAATCGACTTTAACCCCATCCCCCGAAAATGCTGGCCTTCTGCTATAATTTGAAACCAGTAGCTTGTTCAATTCCAAGGTAGCGAACTGGTAGAATCGTTAGCGCGCCCGGCATTTGTCCATCTTTACGTTCTGAGTTCAAATTCCACCGGAGTCCACTTTCGGTTTCGATAAAATAAGTATCAGCTTGTAATCCCCTTACACCCTCCCTTGAAACTGTTGCCCTTGAGCCAAAATTTGAAAGTAACATTTTATTTAATTCCTCTCGCTTTGGTATTTTTTTTTATCTTCGACATTTTAATCGTTTAAAAAAAAATACAAACAAATAAATGGATAAATAAATAAAAACAAATATATTTCTTTAATTAAACTCAAACATTTATCGCTTAGATTTTGTTTTCACTCTCCAACTATCAGGAAGAAATTTTCAATTAATTAAGAATTTTCTTTTGCCTACATCATTCACTAAATGACCCTTTCACAGATTCATCAAAATTCATGTCATTATCCCACTTGAGTTATCTCCCTTAGGTCATTTCATTTATTTAAAATTCTTCATTTTCTTTGAGTCAACCTTGACCTGATTTCAACAGCTGTCAAGGAATAATCCGAAGTCGACACTACGTCTAATGAGGCAAATTCCGTCATTTTAATTAATTCATAATGAAACTAATTTATTTATTTATTGTTACTCGTTTCCTTATTTTTTTCCCCCTATTTTAATCTATTTTTGCATGCTGTACGAAGTGGAAAGTATTGAGACATTAAATGGTGAACACACACACACACACGCACGCACACACACACGTACACATATACATACATATATACACACAGAGGCACATAAACAAACATACGCAAATACACATTCTCTCTCACATACTTACAGACAAAGCAATACATTAATATACATAGCTACATACGTATATATATATATATATATATATATATATATATATATATATATATATACACGCATACATGTGGATCACGCAAAGACGTGATATGTATATATATATGTATATATATATATATATATGTGTGTGTGTGTGTAAGTACGTATGTATATGTGTATATTTATACACATACATTGATATGTATGAATGCACGTATATATATATATATATATATATATATATATATAGGTATATATATATGTGTGTGTGTATGTGTATTTAATATATGTATGCGCTTGTAAGTGTGTGTATGACTGTGAGTGTGCGTGTATGCATATATAGTCACTTATAATATTAATATTATAAGCAAGGCAATAATTTCGGAAATAATTTATTCTTATGACCATAATTAATATTTATGTGTGTCCATAAATTTTAATTCCCACGAGCTTGCTTTAATTATAATTTACATTCTAAAAGCGATTCCTTTTCTTGATTCTTCGCACTATACCTTTTAATGGGGTCAGCTTCTAAACATAGTGTATATACGATGTATGACTGCATGCTTTATGTGTTCGTGATACTGGTAAAGTATTATAGAATAATTGATAACATGGGTGTAATAGCATTGTAATCTAATCGAGGTGTCACTTCATTTCTGGTCGCTACCCTTTGCAATTAGGCAATGATTCTGGGCTCTGCAGTATCATGCTAGCCCACTCCATCTTGTTAGAGCTTGGCTGGTGATTCCATTTACCGTAATTCTTCACTAATATGTTTTATTAGTTTCGGAAGGATAATGCAAAATGTTAAGGGCTGGAATAAATATCCTTTTCTACTATAAACACAAGGCCTGGAATTTTAGAGGAGGGATCTGATCGATTACATCAACCCCAGTGCTTGACTGGTACTCCGAAAGGCAGAAAGCAAAGTTGACCTCGGAAAAATTTGGACTTAGAACTTAAAGTCATACGAAATGCCGCTATGCATTCTGGCCCGCGTGCTAACGATTTTTACCAGCTCACCTTCTTTAAGATATGGAATAAATATCGATTTCAAATTTAGGCACGAGTCCAGCATCTTCGGGGAAGGGAGTAAGTCCATTACATCGATCTCAGCGTTCAACTGGTACTTATTTTATCGCCCTCGAAAGGATGAAAAGCAAAGTTGACTTCGGGAGAATTTGAACTCGTACAAAATGCCGCTAAGCTTTTTACCTGGGGTGCTAACGCTTCTACCAGCTCGCAGCCTTTAAGATATAGAATAAATAATCGCAACGCATTTTGCTTAAAGTTTCCATCGATCCCTCCATCAACCATCCTGTCTCGTAAGTTATTTTATTGATTCTTGAAGAATTAAAGGAGAAATTAAACATCAAGAGGATTTGATCTGAGAACGCAAAGCATTTCGTGCGATGCTTTAACACTTCCAGCAATCTACCACTGTAAACCTGCCATAGTTTAATATTCTACTTACTTTTACTTGCGGAGTCATTCACCCGGGGTGTATTGGACCGGCTCCGATCAACGAGTTTACCCATGTCTCCTACGAATGTTGACCACAGCCGACGAGCAAGCGCGTCGAATAGCGCAGACGCTGTAGCCATCATTCACTGTTGAAGTGTAGGATTGTTGGGGTGTTGTCGTCATTCGCTGTTGAGGTGTAGAGTTCGTGTTCGGAATTTCAGTGGGAATACAAGTTCAAATGTGGTCCCCCGCCATATGCATACACATTTTGGGATAGTGCGATCCGCAGCAGCTTGTCTTGCCGTGAATTGTCGATCTTCACAGGGGATTCCCGGATCATGACACCGTCGATTATCGGAGCAGACACAGCTTTGGTTTAAAACGGCTTCTAGAGATATGCTTTAACAAAAGCTAAGAGGTCCCTCACTCACAGTTGTATTCCAGCGCACCGGATCTCGACCCAGAATTTCTGAGGGCCTGTGCTTGTCAGTTTAATGGTTTATAGGGGGCTGGCAGTATTGTTAGAGTGTCGGGAAAATGCTTTGCGGTATTTCTTTCCGGTTGTTTAAATTCTGAATTCAAAGTATATATCTAAGTATATATTGGAGGCAAGCAATGGGACACAAGCACGCATATATATATATATATGTATATATATATATATATATATATATATATATATATATATATTTGAAAAAAGAAAAAGAATGACTTCACTGGTTGTTCTAATCAGTTTAATTTATTAATTTTTAATTTTTCAATAACATAAATTTAGTTCATAGATCTAGTAAGTTCTTTGTTAACTTCGGTGTGGAGAATTTTTTTTGTTTTTGAATTATCATGTTAACATCTTCGGAGAAGTTTCTCGCATTCGCTGTCTATATACTTCGACAGGCTTCTTTCAGTTTCCGTCCAGCAAATCCGTTTACAAGGCGTTGGTCGACCTAAGTCTGTAGCAGAAGACACTTGCCCCCGGTGCCACGCAATGTGACTGAACTCGGAACCATGTGCTTGCGAACCAAACTCCCCACCACATAGCCACGCCTGCACCTATTTAATCGTATAAAATATCCTTTATCTTATTCCGACTCTTAACCACGAATGGAATTCTTAATATGAAACGCCAACGTAATGTAACAAGTGTAACTCTATTACATTCTTGGTGAATATATAAACAGATGTATGTAATAAGCCATTCCTTATTGATTTGGTTCCTCCCACCACACACCTACGTTGTTGCTCCTCCTTACCATTCTTATGGTTTATACACTCAATATTCTTCCCACCAACCAAAGCGTCACGCCTGCCTTCATGCTTAATTCGTCCTTTCCGATCACCGTTTCCTTCTTTCTTCTATATTTCTTCTCTCCAAATAGATTCGAACAATTAAATCGTATCTATTTACTCATGCTTTTGATGAACTGGTTTTCAAGCAATCAAATTCGTTGCAAGAATAAACATTAATCTAGAGATGATGCGTGTATGTGTATATGCTTGTATGTATGTGTGGGTGGGTGTGTTTATGTTGTGTGTGCGTGTGTGTGTGTGTGTGTGTGTGTGTGTGTGTGTGTGTGTGTGTGTTTTGATGAAATGTCCACATGCATCAATACACACGAAATGTACACATAAGTTTGGCTGAGTGGTTAAAGACCTTATTGCACAACCACGTTGTTCCGGGTTCAGTCACACTGCTCGGTACCTACTGCAACACAGGACTAACCAATGATTTGTGAGTGGATTTTATAGCCGGAAACTGTGTTGAAGCCAGTCGCACACGTACACACACACATTATCCTTTTTACCCTTTATACACACACACACATATATATATATATGTACGTGCATATGTGTGTGTTTATTTGTATTTGCGCATATCAGTGGGTTGTATGTATGTGTGTGTGTGTGTGTGTGTGTGTGTGTGCGGTTTTGAATTTGTCCCCTTCTGTATGGTGCTGGTTTATTTACGTTCCCGTTAATTACCATTTCTGCATTTGAGGCCGATTGACTAAAGTATGGGACTTTAAAAAAAAAATTGACTAAATAAGTACTGAGGTCGGTTTCCTCAATCTAACCCTGCAAGGCTCAAGCGTGGCCGCAGTCCAAATAACTGGAATAACCAAACAATAGGAGTCACGATAATTATTCCCCAATACACAGGGAAGGTTTTCTTTTCGTAATTCAACCGTGACCATATACGTCTGAGTATTGGCAAACATGTTTGTGTATGTTAGCTTGATGCTCAACCGCCTATAACTTATAATACCTTGTTGCAGTAAAGCGGCGAGGTGGCAGAAACGTTAGCACGCCGGGCGAAAAGCTTAGTGGTATTTTGTCTGCCGTTACGTTCTGAGTTCAAAATCCACCAAGGTCGACTTTGCCTTTCATCCTTTCGGGGTCGATTAAATAAGTACCAGTTACGCACTGGGGTAGATATAATCGACTTAATACGTTTGTCTCCTTGATTGTCCCCTCTGCGTGTAGCCCCTTGTGGGCAGTAAAGAAATAAGAAATAAGAAACGTTAGAACGCCGGGCGAGAAGCTTACCGGTATTTCGTCTGTCTTTACATTGAGTTCAAATTCTGCTGAGGTCGACTTTACCTTTCGTCCTTTCGGGGTCGATAAATTAAGTACCAGTTGCGTAATAGCGTCGACCTAATCGACTGCCCCCCCCCCCCCTCACCTAAAATTTCGGGCCTTTTGTTTAGAGTGGAAAAGAATATCTTGTAGTTGTTGTAGTGAGCAGGCATATAAGCAGCTTCTTTCTCGACTTGCTAGAAATTTCAGATGCGTCTGTGTATATATGCACACACATGCATCTGCACACACATGCATCTGCACACATGCATATGCACACACATGCATATGCACACACATGCATATGCACACACATGCATATGCACACATATACGCATTGGTAAATTTGTACACACGAAACTGTAAAGCTGCGTCAGTGGTTCCCAAATATTTTCAGGCTGCCGTCCCCTTGACACCCAAGCTACATTCCTAGCGCCTCTTCCCCATCTAATCATCACAAACATAGACCTCTTTCTGGAGCAAATTCAAAGCAACTATATTTCACAAATAAAACTTAACCTAATGAACCCATTATTTTGTTGTTTTTACATGAATCACTTCCCCTCCCCATTATCGTCCCACTTTTTACAGGAATCGCTACCCCTTTATCACCTCACTTTTCTTCAACACCCCTTTGGAAGTTTCCACCGCTGCCAGGGAGGCAATACTGCCCACTGAACTACATGAACGCAGCGAAGCACATGCTCCATACACGCGTTACATACATACACTCACATAGACTATTCATACTTAAAGATAGCAACTAAATACGTGGTTATTTTTGGAATCATTGAATTTATTCGTATACGTTGGCATTTGTATCCGTGCATTACTGCGTGTATGCACGCGTGTTACAGCAAGCTTGTATGTGTATACGTGTTTGTGTATTCAAGCATGTATGTGTATACGTCTTTGTGTATTCAAGCGTGTGGATATGAATCCAAGCGTGTCTATAAACTAAGATCGCGTGAACGTGTATATATATATCATGTGTGCAAGTACATATATACGTGCATATGTACAATCACGTGTATGAATGCTATCGTGGCTTTGTATGTACGTAAGTGTTGATATGCCGTGTGTGTGTGCGCGCATGCACGTCTATGCGTGTGTGTGTGTGTGTGTGTGCCAACGTGTGTGTTATGTATACCTGCAAGTGTGTGTTTGCGTTTATATATTTGTGAACAACAGTAACGTTGTGTGAGCAGCCAGTGGGTTTATATATGAGAAAACACATGCGCACGCACGTGAGTGTTTCAGATTACTTCATATATCCTGCCATTTCCGGTGTGGTAATTGTTAAAGATTCAATGATTAACTAAGCAAACAACCAGGCTTTCAACCACGGTGAAGTCCCAAATACGTAATATCGGAACTGAAAGGTTTTCAATGACTGAGAATATCCTTGCAATTAAGAAACAAGTACATCCTACAAGAATGTGACTGTGTAGTAAGCAGCTTGCGTCCCAACCACATGGTTTTGGGTTCAGTCGCACTGTGTGGCACTTTGGACAAGTATCTTCTATAATATCTCGGGCCGACCAAAACCTTGTGAGTGGCTTTGGTAGGAGGAAACTGAAGGAAGCTTGTAGTGTGTATATATATATGTATATATGTATATATATATATATATATATATATAAGTTTATGTATATATTAATATTATCTCAGTTTAAAAAAAAACCTTTGACAGTGTAAATATGTTAATAGTTACCATGGGTAGCAAAAATTACACAAAGAACCAGGATATCACACCCGTTTTATAGGTAGAAATACCAAGTTCAAGTGATGCATTTTGAGTAGATATGAATAATAACAATAAATGGAGCAAAACGCATATAAATAAAAGTTCCTATAATTCCTACACATGTTTCAAAATATATGTGTGCTCTCTTCCAAAGAAGTAAGAGCTGCTGGAATTCCACATATATTCATCGTCAGGGAATCAACATATTAAAGCAAGACAAATGCGAAATGATGAGGTAACTTACGAGCTCGTAAAGTTATTGTTTCATTTTATTTCATTTTGCAACTTCCAACCACTTCGACCAACTAGCCAACCATCCATACAAGCATTTAACCAACAATCGAACTACCAAGCCAACGAGCCTTCTTACCAACCGAATCAGCGAGGGTCACTCAGGCTGGGAAAAGAATAGTAGCTAAATCTCCCTCAAATCACACCGTTGCCGCCTTAGAAAAGATAGCAAAAAGAAAAAAAAAATGTAAAAAGAAAACGGTAAAATAGACCGGGCGATCTTGGCTAGAATAATTCAGACATAAGCCTGTTTGGCCAGGGCTTACCTAGAGCTTCCCAACAACAACAGCAATAGCAACAATTCGCCTTCCCATCTCTTATCTTTACTTTAATATCGTCGCCATTATTCTACAACTCTATTACATAAACACTGTATTCATTTAAAGACTAACGAAGTAACATGGTAATTCTTTCCCTCTTCTCTTCTTTCTTTCTTTCGTTTTCTCCATTACTCTCTTTCTCTTTCTTCCTTTTCTTCTTTCCGTTCCGTCTTCCTTTCTTCCTTTCCTCCTTCCTTTCTTTATATTAATTCAAATCCGAAGACATAGAACAGCTTCTGCAGAGAAAGTATTACAGATAATTCATAAAAGTGACTTTACGATTCTTATTCTTATTGTTGTTGCCGGATTTGTTACAAGTTGTTGTTTGTGTTGTTGTTGGATCTATTTATTTTTTGTTGTTGTTTGTATTGTTGCTCTTGTTATTTTTCTTGTTATTTCTTTTTTTCGTTGTTCAAGTTTTTCTTCCCCTTCTTTTTTTTATTTCTTTGGTTTACGATCATAACAAGTCTTCTCTGTCAAGTCTCTCACCCTCTCTCTCTCTCTCCATCTCCATCTAACAATAATCTCTCTCTCTCTCTCTCTCTCTCATTTTCTCTCTTATCCCCACCCCCGCCGTCTACTAGCTATGTTCTCTTTCTCTCTCTCTCTTTCGCTCACTCTCTTCCCCGCCGTCTCTTTCTAACAATGTACTCTCTCTCTCTCTCTTTCTTTTACTCAATCTTTCTCTCTCTCTCTTCTAACAATGATCTCTCTCTCTCATTTTCTCTCTTATCCCCACCTCCGTCTTTTACTAGCTATGTTTTCTTTTTCTCTCTCTTCCTCTTTCTTTCTCCCTTAACCGCCGTCTGTTTCTAACCAAGGTTCTCTATCACTCTTTCTCTTTTACTCACTCTCTCTTTTCCTCTCTCTTTCTCTCTGTCTCTTTCTAACAATAGTCTCTTGTGTCTCCCTCTGGTTTTCTCTCTTTATTTCTCCCTCTCTCTCTCTCTTCTAATTTCCCCCGCTTTCTTTTTCGATGTTCTCTCTTTATCTCTCTCTCTCTCTCTCTCTCTGTCTCTAACTATCTCTCTCTCTCATTTTATCTCTCCTTCTCTCTACCCCTCTCAAACTTTCCCTTCTTTCTCTCCATCTCTCTCACTCTCTTCCTCTCCTTATCTCTACCCCTCTCAAACTTTCCCTTCTTTCTCTCCATCTCTCTCACTCTCTTCCTCTCCTTATCTCACCATCGCTCCCCGTCTTACACTCACCCTTTCTCCACCATATCCCTCTCTCTCAACTCCCCCTCCCTCATTTACAGAAACCTTTGTAAAACATTCTCACAAATAAAACAAAAAAAACCCACAAAACCCCACAAAAACACATAAATACAAAACCAACAACTTCACAGCGTTTTTTTTTATTTGTATATTTTTATTACAATTTTTGTTTCGCAGGAATTAAAACATTCCTGTTGAATTCAATTTCTTTTTTTTCCTTTTCATCCTCTTAGATAATTTTTTGGTTTAAAATTTGGATTTAAATTTTTTGGAGAAATAAGACCACAAACTATCTTATTCCATTAAAAAAAATATTTATTTCATGTTCTTAGAATAATGGGGTTTCATTTAGTTATTTTCCGCATATATGTATGTGTGTATATATATGTATGTGCGCGCTTGTGTATGTGCGTGTGTGCGTGTATATGTGTATGTGTGTGTATGGGTGGGTAAATGTGTGCGTATCTGTGTGGGTGTATGTGTGCATGTGTGTGTATGTGTGTGCGCAAGTGCGTGCATGTGTATGCGTATGTGTGTATGTAGTTGTGTGTGTAAGTGTATGTGTGAACCTATATATGTATGTGTATCTGTTTATACGTGTATATGTGTACACATGTGTGTGTGTGTGTGTGTGTGTGTGTGTGTGTGTGCGCGCGCGCGGGTGTGCATACGTTTGTTTGTACATGTGTGCGTTCATGCATGCATGTGTGTGTGCGTGCGTGTGTGTATATAACTTCATGAATAAAGTTCTTATGATGTAGAAGCAAGAAGGGTAGTGAATGAATAGAATCTGTAAAGCTTCGGACAAAATGGTAGTGAAATGGCTACTAAAACAAAATACTGCCAATTTTAACATTCTGAGTTCAAATCTCGACGAGGTCCACTTTGCCTTTCGTCCTTCTGAAGATAGTTGCTAAAATAACAAAATACTAGACTGAGTTCAATTTCACAAACTAAACCTCTTCCTTCATTTTAAGCTGTTGTGCATTTGTTAGAAATCGGTAGTATTCTTGTCTTTCATCTTTCCGAACATGGCTGTTGAAAAAAAAGATGTATCAATCTGATGCTGAGGTTATTTAAACCGATCAAACCTTTGTTGTAAATCTAAATTATATATATATGAAATTTTATAGTTTGATTTGGCTCCAAGCGACTTAAGGTTTCGCATGCTTCTTGCAGAAGCCGGACTCTTTCAGGCTTTAGGTTGCTATAGCAGAAGAAACTTACCTGCGGTGCTGCGTTGTGGGACTGAACCCGGACCCATGTGGTTGGGAAGCATATTTCGTACCACACAGTCACTCTTATGTTAAATAAAAATTTCTTTGGTAGAATTATTATGTGAAAACATTACACATCCAAGTTTTGATGTTCGATATTTTATGGCAGCATTTAATAAACTACAGATCTGTCATTTACCATTTGGTCTTTAATTGAGTCGTAAAACGAAAACCATGAAAGTAAGGTAAAAATGAAGAGAACGGCTTTTATTATTGAAGACCTGTTATATGAATAGGCTTCCGAAATAATCTTTTGTACTCTAGGCACAAGGCCCGAAATTTTGGGGGGAGGAGGCCAGTCGATGAGATCGACCCCAGCACGCAACTGAAAGGCAAAGTCGACCTCGGCGGAATATGAACACAAGGCTTCCGAAATAATAACGGTATCCTAGTCGATTGAAGCCAGCTTTGTAATATCTTTATTAAATATGGTAACTCTAACATATCTCTTAATCTATCTATCTACCTGTCTGTCTATCTATCTATCTATCTATCTATCTATCTATCTATCTATCTGTGTGTCTGCCTGTTGGTCTGTCTTCTGTCTGTCTCTCTTTCTCTCTCTCTTTCTATTTCTCTATCTATCTGCCAATCAATCAATCAATCTGCCTCTCTATCTATCTATCTATCTATCTATCTATCTATCTATCTATCTATCTATCTATCTATCTATCTATCTGTCTGTCGACCCGTCTGTCTATCTGTCTATACATCTATCTTTTAAACATATTCTTTCATAAAAAGTATAAAACCATTAAATCCTCCTTTATTCCTTTCATTGTTGAGTTTATTCTTCAATTGTTATTGTTTCGATACATTTTTGTACGCATTTTATTTTCTGGCCGAGTAACCCTTTGATATAAGACATTCTCGAAGTAGTCCTCTGCATGTATGTGAGACTATTATATAACACAGCAAAGTGCTATTTGAGAGAAATTGCCTACTATTTCTAGAAAGCCAAGCGACTTGTGATGGACTTGTAATCTCTAACACAAAACTATTTCCCCGCGGCACAGTAATGTTAGCAGTAGTGGTAGTGGTAGCAGTAGGGGTGGTAAAGGTCATACTTGTTTTATTGAGAATTTCACTTTTGATCTATAATTTGTTTTTCTTTTAATTTAATCAACTTTTATTTTATTTTATTTTATTTTTTAATTTACACTCGGTTATAATTTTGTGATATTAGCTCGGTATTAGCTGCTCGGTGACGAATTTACCTGGCAGGTAAAAATAGTTAGAAAATTCAAACAGCTGATACATTGGGACAGATTTGAGAGACACCCTCACCTATGCACACGCATACACGGTCATACATTCATATACTTATATATATATATACATACGTACACATATACGCACATAGACTCAGATGTGTAATTGTGTGCATGCATGTGTGTATATATATATATATATATATATGTTCAAACATGCACACCTCTCTCTATCTATCTGTCTGTCTGCCTGTCTATCGATCTATCTTTCTATTTTAATAATCGTCATTAGCTACAGAGTGACATAAGAGCTGAGTGTAACGTGCATTGGCACTTATTATTGTGTTCGCATCAACAAAAACACACACACACGCACACACACACACACGCGCACCCCCGAACACACAACTACACACATACACATACCCGCCCCACTTATAATTTTAATTTCCCAAATCTTTCAATATATGATCCAAAACAAACAAATTTCCGTCTTTGTAAGATTAAAGCTTCAAATTTGACGGTGGAAAGCTGACAAGACGTCTTCGTGTAGTGACAACACGGGCTTGCGATCTATGCCCGGTCGGCTTGTAGCTTGGTCTACGTGGCTGACTTTCTGGGCTTTTTTCTGCGCTGCTTCTCTGAAGAATTTACCATAACAATTTTAAGACCTATTGTTATATAGTCTTGTACTTGAGAAACTTCGTAAAATGACTTGTTTTGTAATTACTCAATGCTCAAAATTATGAACCTAAGCTAACATATACACAAACACACGTACACACGCACATACATACCCAAATGCATATATATACATACATACATACATGGGAAAGGAACGATAGATTCTACAAAAAAAAAAAAATATGCAAGACTTTTCTCAAGTTTAAAATGTGAGATTGTTTTCATTATCTGCATTTTAAAGATGGAGTTTTCTATCTTTGTTAGAAACCAGTTCCTTCTTCAGGGTGGAATATAAAATTATTAGATACAAAAGAGACATACATACGTACGTAC